>NC_053024.1:534629957-534886860 GCF_003073215.2 Triticum urartu
GCTGGCGCCCGCCGCAAAGAAGCCGAAGGGGGCTCCCAAGGTTCCATCCGTGGCAGCGCTTCTGCCTGCGAAGGAGGGTGACCGCGACGCACAGGCTTCTCCCGCCCGGTCGTCCGCGCGAGGCCTGGCTGAGCCGGCTGGGGCGAGCTCAGCCCCCACGGCCCAAGTGGCTCCCGAGGTGCTCTTGCCTGCCGCCGCCACTTCAGCTGTCGGGGCGCGGCAGACTCCGCCTCAGGATGCTGTGGCCGCACTGCCGTCTTCTCCTCCTACTCCACCAGCTGCTGTCTCTTCGACTCCTTCGGCCATTCTGGATTGTGCTGTTGCTGAGCTGGACCGACTGCGTCAGGATCTTCTTGGCGCCGACCCCCGCTTGGTGGCCGGGCGCTTGGAGCTGGCTTTAGAATGGGTTCTCCCCGACGCTTCGATTCGGGCGGTGCTGGTCTAGGCATCGACGGCATGCGACGAGGAGAAGCAGGCCGTCCTTGAGGCGAAGGCTGCTCGCGATGCAGCCCTGGGGGAGGTGGTCGACATCCGTGGTCGTTGCGAGGCGCTGGAGGGCGAACTGCAAGGTCTGCGGGACCAGCTCGCGAATGAGGTCCGCCTTCGCCAAGAGCAGGAAGAAGGCGTGAAGGCTCGCGAGGCGGCTCTCAAGGAGAGGGAGGTCAAGCTCAAGAAACGCCGCGACCGCCTAGGTGCGCTGGAGCAGGAGTTGGGGGCGAGGAAGGCCAAGCTGGACTATGAGGCCCTGGTTCTTGCCGAGGACCGCATGGCCTTCGCGGAGATGGAGGCGAGGGCTCGCTCCTCACTGAGGACGCTTTACGACAGCGGCCTGGAGAGCCCACTGGCCGGCGCCGAGGACGGCCTCGCCAAGCTGCTTCCCTTCCTGGTTCACGTTCTTGAAGATGTCACCCTTGGCCTTGGCCCCGCGGCCGAGGCCGAGGCGCGTGTCCTGTCTTCTGCAGCAATGACGCGGGTCCTCACCCACATCTACCTTCGCGATCCCGGTGTCGACCTAGACAGCCTGCTGGAGCCAGTGAGCGGCGAGCGTGCGCTGCCGCTGCCAAGGCCGTGAAGGGTCGCGCAGAGGCCCTGTTGGGGAAGTTCCGGGCCTTCAGCACCAAGCCGAAGCAAGGCGCCGCCGACCCCACCGCTCCATGAGGCGTACTCAATCCGCGCTGCTCCATCGCCAACAAGTGACTCCGTCGCGGCTCCTGTCCTGCCTTTAATTCCTGCACATGTATCATGCCTCGGGGAGGCGTTTAAACTTGCGTTTGGCATCGAGATAACAGTGTGGACTGTAATATTTGCTTTTGAACTTCTTGAAATTTGCGCCTTTGCTTCCTACTTGCTTATGTTCTACGCCGGCAGAGCCCGGCCCCGCGCATGCCTCACCCAGCGTTGGTCCCGACCGGAAACCAGGACGGGGCCAAGGAGTGAGGGGCCACGTGACAAGTTAGGCTCCTGAGTCGCGATGCTCAGGAGTCCCCCTTGGCGCACGAACAGCAAGTAGGGAGGTGTGATGCGGGTGGATCTACCGTTCTACGTCTGCAGGGCCCGGCCGCGTGCGTGCCTCACCCAGCGATGGTCCCGACCGGAAACCAGGACGGGGCCACAGAGTGAGGGGCCACGTGACCAGTTAGGCTCCTGAGTTGCGATGCTCAGGAGTCCCCCTTGATGCTCAAACGGCCTTCGTACCTTGGCTCCGCTCGGGGAGAGACGCGTGACGAACCAGGCCCGGGGGGACCTGGCTGAGCAGCGTGCGTCTGGGTGTGACCCAGGCGCAGCCCCCGTGCCCAGCCCCCTCGTGCGGCACTCCCGAGGGGAGGCGTTACGATGAGGCTAGACACTGAGCTCTGGGCTCCCTGAGGTTGGTGCGGCCCGGGGGCCACCCTCAGTTGTTTATCACAAGCGCGGAGCATAGTGCTACCGTATGTGTACGGGCATAGCCGCTCCTCGGCAGTGTCGTCAGCCAGCGCGGAGCATGGTGCTTCCACTGGTACGTGGGAGGGGGCCCCCGGGGCGTGTACAACCCCGCCCTGACACGTGGCTGGCATGGTAGGGCCTGGCGAGGTGTATCTGGGCACCCGTAGCCAGCGTGGGACTCACAGGGCCCTACCTCTAGGCGGGTTGCGCCTGGCACTGGGCCTTATCTTGTGATGTGTCCCTGCAAATTTGGTTAGATATCGGCACTCTACGTCCTCGGGTCCCAGCCCTCGAGCTAGTCTCAGCCGTCGCTGGTATGCCAGGTCGCGATGCCATGGACAAGGCCAGAGGGTGAGGGCTGGAGAGCCAGTAAGAGCCCTGAGTCGCGATGCTCAGGTACCCCCCCTTTAACGTGCAAGTGGTCGGCATGGAGAATAAGAGGTGCCGTGGACTGGCATCAAATAATCAAGCATGGTGGGTCTAACGCATAATCGAAAATAAACGCAAACGGGATACATGCCGCTGGGCCTGGCCCGAGCTTCTTGGGGATCATGCGGCCCGAGGGGCGCCCCCAACAAGGTAAGCTAACATGGAATAAAAAGGGATACAGCTACAGGGATGGACCCACGCGGCCTGGGAATAATGCAGCCCTGGGGGGGGGCGCTCCCAGCTGGAAATAAAACTCGAAAGATGTCACCTGACGATGTTGAATACGAAGGAGCGTTGATGTAGCAGGCTCGGTGGGCTGCGGGAGCCGATCCTCACGAGCCCCCAGTCCCAGGGGCCTCGGGAGGCTCCGGAGGCGCTGGCGGCTCCTCACGGGCCATCTCCATCCTTGCCAGGGTTGCGGAACGCCTGGCCTCTCGTGCCCCCGTGATGCCCCTCATGAGGCACTGGTATGTGTCAGCCGCGTTCGGCAAGCCGTAAGGCATGCGAACGTAGCTGTGGGGTGGGCCTTCGCAGCGCCCCACTCGCGAGAGCCAGAGGCGCTCCAGAGAGGCGACTCGGTTGAGCCCTGGTATGTCGACGCAGACGCGCAGCCCACCATCCTCGCCTGGATGGGGAGCAACTGCGGGTAGGCGGCGGCCGCCCTTCATGACTCTTGACTCCTGTAGCTCCTGAATGGCCTTGCTGATGAACTCCTGGGGGTCTGGGTCTCCTTGCCTTGCTCCTTCTTGAGGGAAACATGCTTCGAAACACGCCTCCAGGTGGTGCCCAAGCGCCTCCCTCGTGACCCTGGCTAGGTCGGTGGCCCTCCAGGGGAGAGCCCCCGAGCCCTGCCTGAGGAGGGCGCCGGGCGCGCTTTCCTATGCGATGGAAGGAGGTTCCCCCTAGGCAAGCGCGGGCCTAGAGGGGCCTGCCTCCTGAGTGGTCAGGCCGGACGATGTCTTGTTCTTCTTAGGGGCGGTCTCGGGAGGCCTCCTGCTTCCACGATCCGGGTCTTCCAGTGACGCGGCCTGAAAGGCTCGTTCTAGGGAACACACCGCGTCATTTTCTTCACATGGCACCGTGATGACTCCGCCGCTTCCTGGCATCTTGGAGACGTTGTAGCCGTGGTGAGTTACGACCATGAACTTGGTCAGCGCTGGGTACCCAAGGATGGCGTTGTACGGCAGGCGAATGTGAGAGACATCAAAGTCGATGAGCTCGGTGCGGTAGTTGTCGCGTGCCCCGAAGGTGACAGGGAGGCGGACCTGCCCAATCGGGACCGTGGAGCCGTCGGTGATACCGGAGAAAGGCTTGGTTGGCTGAAGCTGGCTGTAGGGCACTTGGAGGTTGTCGAATGTTTCCACGGACAGGACATTGAGCTCTACTCCGCCATCGATGAGGGTCTTGGTGACCACCACGTTGCTGATGATTGGGGAACAAAGCATCGGGAGAACTCCGGTTGTAGCCGCACACTTGAGCTGATCTGCTGAGCTGAACGTGATGGCGCACGCCGACCACCTGAGAGGGCACGTGGCTTCGAGCCTCGGGAGGACTGCGTTCACTTCGCGGGCGAACTGCTTGAAGATGCGCTGAGAGGCTGGGGCTTGCGCCCCGCCCAGGATGCAGGCGATGGCGCGGGGCTCCTGGAAGCCCCCAGCCCCCTCGTCCTGGTGGCGGTCCTCGTTTCTCCTTGGCTGCAGCGGCAGCGGTGGGAGGCCTGCGTTGCCTTGCGGGCGATCCTCGCGAGGCTGATCCCTCCAGTCTCCCTCGCGAGGCTGATCTCTCCAGCCTCCCTCGCGAGGCGGGTCTTGCCAGCCATCCTCGCGAGGTTGATCTCGCCACCCTTGGCGCAGGCCACGGTCTTCCCAGCGTCCTGCGTTCCTTCCTCCTCCTCGGCCGCAGCCCCGGTCACTGCGGTCAGGGCGATGGCCGATCCTTCCTTCTCGCACGGCTCGGAGCTCTTGACATTCGTTGGTGTTGTGGGTGTGGAGGTTGTGGTACACACAGTACCGGCTGCCCTTGGAAGGTTCGGGCTGATCTCTCCCCCGCTTGGTGTCTGGTTCTGCCGCGAGCACGGCAGCCCCCTTGCACTTCATGTCCTTGGCGTTGGGCTTCTTCTCTTCTGGGTCTACGGCAGGCAGCTCGAGGAGGGAGAGACACCCTTCCTCGGCCCTAGCGCACTTGGTCGCCAGGTTGAACAGCTCCAGGGAAGTGCACAGGTCTTCATGCATCGCCAGCTCCTCCTTCATCTTGACGTCGCGCACGCCGTCGAAGAAGGCCGAGATGATGGCCTCCTCAGTCACCTTGGGAATCTTGAGGCGTGCGTTGTTGAAGCACTGGATGTACTTCTGCAGGGTCTCCCTGGGCTGTTGCTTGATGCGGCGCATGTCACTCACGGCGGGTGGCCGGTCGCGAGTGCCTTGGAAGTTTGCGATGAAGCGGGTGCACATCTCGTCCCGGGAGGAGATTGTGCCTGGAGCCAGGTTCAGGAGCCAGGTCCGGGCCCCGTCCTTCAGTGCCATGGGGAACCAGTTCGCCTTGACCTTCTCGTCTCCGTTGGCAGCTTCGATGCCCAGCTCGTAGAGCTGGAGGAACTCCGCAGGGTCAGCCATGCCGTCGTAGCGAGGAGGCAGGTCTGGCTTGAACTTGCCGGGCCACGCGACGTTGCGTAGCTCGGCGGTGAAGGCGCGGCAGCCTGCTGTGGCCACGGGAGGCCTTGGATGATGGGGAACTTGGTCTTGCATGTCCCCACGCGCTGCAGCTGGGAGCAGTGCGGGGTCTTGACGCGCGGGAGCAGGAGCATGGTCGCGACGTGCTGGAGCAGGGAGTGCCCAGGCAGCTTCTTGCGGGCGAGGGACTTCTTGATAGCTCTGCTCTTGCTGCGCTGGCGCCTGACGGAGCGGGTTCCGCCCAGGGGCCACGCGCCTTGGAGCCATGGCGCCTTCCTAAGGAGGAGGAGGCCAGGGCGCCGCCGGAGCTTCACTGCCTGCGCGGGGCGGGGTGCGGTGCAGCGGAACGGACGGCGCAGGAGAGCCCCCTGCGGCGCGGACAAGCTCGGCGACGCGGTCGAGCCATTCTTCATAGACGTCGTCGACGGGACGGTAGCACAGGAGCTCGTTCAGCGCGATGAGTGCAGCCCGAGCCTCCATGGGCGCGCGGAGCGCGCGGGACGAAGAACCAGCTGGGGTGAGCGAGGGAGTTGCGGTGCGGCTGTCTTGTCGCACGGACGGATGGTGGGACGACGCTTGATGCTCGTCCCCCGCCGGGCCGGTGGCGGCGTTGACGGCAGGTGACGGGGAACGGCGAGGTCGCCCGCCGACAGGGGCCGTCTAGGCGACGCGGGAAGCGAGCGCGGCCCGGCACTCGGCGCGGGCCCAATGAGCGTCAGACATGGGCGTGATGGTCGGAGGAGAACGGGGTGGTGGAAGACGAATCCCGGCGCACCCCTACCTGGCGCGCCAAATGTCGGATTTCGGGTTCTGGCAGACCCTTGAGGTTCGAACACTGGGGTGCGCGTGGAGATTTCGCCTCCTACCTACCTGCACCCCCCGCCTTGCTAGGATCTGAACTAAGGAAAGAACAACGCAAGAGACACAGGGTTTATACTGGTTAGGGCCACCGTTGTGGTGTAATACCCTACTCCAGTGTGTGGTGTGGTGGATTGCCTCTTGGGCTGATGATGATGAACAATACAAGGAAGAACAGCCTCGCAAGGGTCTGTTCTTGGTCGGGGCGATGAACTGCTAGGAGGAGCTCAGTCACCTTCCTCTCTCTCTCTCTCTCTCTCTCTCTCTCTCTCTCTTTCTGTTCTTCTCTCTCTCTCTCTCTCTCTCTCTCTCTCTCTCTTTCCCTCTCTCTGCCTGCCCTCTCTTTCTCGTCCCTTTGCTCTGTGGGTGGCTGGTCCTATTTATAGAGGCCCTGGTCCTCTTCCCAAATATCAAGCGGGAAGGGAGCCAACAATGGCGGGCTAATTTGAAGGGGGACAACTAGTATCAACTATCCTGACAAAAGTAGTCTTCGCCTGTGCAAAGCTCTGGTGATGACGCCGTCTTGGGCTCCACGGTGACCTCCGTCTCGTAGTCCTCCTGGTCTTGGTATTGTTGCACCAAAATGGCAACCTTTGCCTGATGCCTCGGTACTCCGCGGCTGTGCTTGCCCCCTTTGCACCAAAGGGGAAGGGAGGACGCTGCACGGGCTGGCACCCGCCTGGCACCCCCGGTCGTCATGGCTTGCGTCACGGGCACCTTGTGAGGTATCCCGCCTTGATCTCTCCGCCTCCTCATGAGCCAGCCTGACGAGGCCGCGCCCGAGGAAGCTCCGCGTCGTCCGCCCCGCGAGGCTTGGCCCCTCGCGAGGGTCTTGGGTTTGTGTTGGTGAAGATGGGCCGCGCTGGGCCCCCTTTGAGCCACGCCGCAGGCCGCAGGCAGGCAAGTCTGGGGACCCCCGTTCCCAGAACGCCGACAGCTTCCTCCTCCAGTTGGGGTAGCAACCTATGCTTTGGGTAACTCTTGGAGGGGCGTTCGAGTTCATATTCCTCGGCCGCAAGGACTTCAGTCCATCTGTCAGCTAGCAAATATTGATCAGCTCGAAGCTGTTGTTGCTTTTTCTTAAGGCTATTTGCCATGGCTATAAGCTGGCACTTGAAGCGCTCTTGCTCGACGGGATCCTCAGGCACGGCAAATTCGTCATCATCGAGGCTTGCCTCATCTTCGGAGGGAGGCATGTAATTATCATCCTCCGCCTCTCCATCTGCCGCTCTCTCGGGAGGGCTGGCTTCTCCATCCTCCTTCTCTAAATCTTGTTGGAGGGGATTTTCGTCATCTTCGGCACTGTCTGGAGTGCTATTATCTCCTGTGCCGATATCACCGCTTTTGCCTTGGCGAGACTTAGAGCGGCGCTGCTGACGTCGGCGCTTGGGTTGCTTCTTGGAGGGGTCATCCTCCGCTGTCCCGTCGCCACTGCCTTCTTTGGGTGTGTCCACCATATATATATCATATGATGATGTGGCTGTCCAGTGCCCTATGGGCAGTGGTTCTTGTTCGTCTCCTGCATCGTCGTCCATACCGTCGATGTCTTCGGAGTCGAAGTCGAGCATGTCAGTCAAATTGTCGACAGTGGCTACTAAGTGGGTGGTGGGTGGGCGGCGAATTTCTTCGTCATCCTTATCCCAATCCTGCCGGACATAGTTCGGCCAGGACTCTCCTGGCAAGGAGAGTGACCTTAATGAGTTCAGTATGTCGCCGAAGGGCGAGTGCTGAAAGATATCCGCAGAGGTGAACTCCATGATCGGCGCCCAGTCGGATTCTGTAGGATCGAAAGTATGTCTAGAGGGGGGGGTGATTAGACTACTTGACCAAATAAAATCTATCCTTTTCCCAATTTTAGTCTATGGCAGATTTTAGCTATCTTAGCACAAGTCAAGCAATCTTAACATAATTCAAGCAAGCATGCAAAGAGTCTATGAGCAGCGGAAGATAAAGCATGCAACTTGCAAGAATGTAAAGGGGAGGGTTTGGAGAATTCAAACGCAATTGGAGACACAGATGTTTTTGTCGTGGTTCTGATAGGTGGTGCTATCGTACATCCACGTTGATGGAGACTTTAGCCCACGGAGGGTAACGGTTGCGCGAGTCCATGAAGGGCTCCACCCACAAAGGGTCCACAAAGAAGCAACCTTGTCTGTCCCATCACGGCCATCGCCCACGAAGGACTTGCCTCACTAGCGGTAGATCTTCACGAAGTAGGCGATCTCCTTGCCCTTACAAACTCCTTGGTTCAACTCCACAATCTTTGTCGGAGTCTCCCATGTGACACCTAGCCAATCTAGGAGACACCACTCTCCAAGAAGTAACAAATGGTGTGTTGATGATGAACTCCTTGCTCTTGTGCTTCAAATGATAGTCTACCCAACAATCAACTCTCTCTCACAGGATATGGATTTGGTGGAAAGAAGATTTGAGTGGAAAGCAACTTGGGGAAGGCTAGAGATCAAGATTCATATGGTGGGAATGGAATATCTTGGCCTCAACACATGAGTAGGTGGTTCTTTATTAGAAAATGTGTATTGGAAGTGTAGGTATGTTTTGATGGCTCTCGCCACGAATGAAGAGTGGGTGGAGGGGTATATATAGCCTCTACACAAAAACTAACCGGTACACACAATTTACCAATCTCGGTGAGACCGAATTGAAAAACTCGGTCGGACCGATTTAGCAAACCTAGTGACCGTTAGGATTTTCGGTGGGACTAAGATGCAACTCGGTAGGACCGATATGGTTAGGGTTAGGGCATAACGTAATCTCGGTGTGACCGATTACACAAACTCGGTGGGACCGATTTTGGTAATAAGATAACCAGAGAGTTGGTCAGGTAAACACGGCAGGACCGATCGCTCATTTCGGTGGGACCGAAATGTTACAAAAGGAAAACAGAGAGTTTACATTGCAATCTCGGTGGGACCGATCGCTCATCTCGGTAGGACCGAACTGTTACGAAGGGAAACAGAGAGATTACAACCCCATCTCGGTGTGACCGAGATCCCTATCGGTGAGACCAATTTTCCTAGGGTTTGTGGCAGTGGCTATGACATTTGAAACTCGGTGGTGCCAGATAGAAAGAATCGGTGCAGCCGAGTTTGACTTTTGGTTTAGGTCATATGTGGATGTGGGAAGGTAGTTGAGGGTTTTGGAGCATATCACTAAGCACTTTGAACCAAGAACCTCATTCAACAACACCTCATCCCTCCTTGATAGTATTGGCTTTTCCTATAGACTCAATGTGATCTTGATCACTAAAATATAAAATGTAGAGTCTTGAGCTCTGAGCTTGATCCAATCTTTTTGTCTTTAATATTTTGAGGGGTCCACTTTCCTCATCCATGCCATGCCATTCATTGAGCTTTTCCTGAAATATTAATCTTGGAATAGCATTAGCTCAATGAGCTATATGTTGTTAGGAATTACGAAAACCACCTAGGGATAGTTGCACTTTCAGATTCGATAGGCACGGGTGCAGGCGGTTCGGAGTCCGTGGCCGGGGAATAATCCGGCAGTTTGGCATCACGGCTCTCGTGAAGGGTAAGGTCGATACTCGGCTCGATCGCCGCTGAGAATGCGGCCTCCGTGCTGGGGTCTATCCACCCGTCCATGGATGGCGCAATTGGCTCCGAATTGAGGGTCGGAGCGGTTGCCGGTCAGGTCTCCTGAACATTGTCCGATGGTAGAGCTAAATCATGCTCATCGTGACCGTGCAGCGCACTCGGCAGGGGCTCGAATCCATCGAAGATCAAGTCTCTGCGGATGTCGGCCGTGTAGTTTAATCTTCCAAACCTGACCTGGTGGCCAGGGGCGTAACTCTCGATCTTCTCCAGATGGCCAAGCGAGTTGGCCCGTAGTGCGAAGCCACCGAATATGAAGATCTGTTCGGGGAGAAAAGTCTCACCCTGGACTGCATTGCTATCGATGATCGAAGGAGCCATAAAGCCTGACGATGACGACACATAGGAACTCTCAATGAAAGCACCAATGTCGGTGTCAAAACTGGCGGATCTCGGGTAGGGGGTCCCGAACTGTGTTTCTAGGCGGATGGTAACAGGAGACGGGGGACACGATGTTTTTACCCAGGTTTGGGCCCTCTCGATGGAGGTAAAACCCTACTCCTGCTTGATTGATCTTGATGATATGAGTATTACAAGAGTTGATCTACCATGAGATCGAAGAGGCTAAACCCTACAAGCTAGCCTATGGTATGATTGTTCTTGGTCCTACAGACTAAACCCTCCGGTTTATATAGTCACCGAAGGGGGCTAGGGTTACACAGAGTCGGTTACAAGGAAGGAGATCTATATATATCCGTATTTCCAATCTTGCCTTCCACGCCAAGGAGAGTCCCATCCAGACACGGGACGAAGTATTCAATCTTGTATCTTCATAGTCCAATAGTCCGGCCAAAGGATATAATCCGGCTGTCCGGATACCCCCATATCCAGGACTCCCTCACGTATCCTTAGTCCTTTTCAGGTATTTCAGGATATTCTTGACCGTTGTCCAGTGATCCACTCCTAGATTACTTTGGTACCTCCCTGCTAGACTGATAGCAAGGCGCACATCAGGTCTGGTACACAACATTGCATACATGATAGAGCCTATGGCTGAAGCATAGGGAACACCTTTCATTTTCTCTCTATCTTCTGCAGTGGTCGGGCATTGAGTCCGACTCAACTTCACACCTTGTAAAACAGGCAAGAACCCTTTCTTTGCTTGACCCATTTTGAACTTCTTCAAAACTTTATCAAGGTATGTGCTTTGTGAAAGTCCAATTAAGCGTCTTGATCTATCTCTATAGATCTTGATGCCCAATATATAAGCAGCTTCACCGAGGTCTTTTATTGAAAAATTCTTATTCAAGTATCCTTTTATGCTATTGAGAAATTTAGTATCATTTCCGATTAGCAATATGTCATCTACATATAATATCAGAAATGCTACGGAGCTCCCACTCACTTTCTTGTAAATACAGGCTTCTCCAAAAGTGTGTATAAAACCATATGCTTTGATCACACTACCAAAGCGTATATTCCAGCTCCGAGAGGCTTGCACCAGTCCATAAATGGATCGCTGGAGCTTGCACACTTTGTTTGCACCTTTTGGATCGACAAAACCTTCTTGTTGCATCATATACAACTCTTCTTTAAGATATCCATTAAGGAATGCAGTTTTGACATCCATTTTCCAAATTTCATAATCATAAAATGCGGCAATTGCTAACATGATTCGGACGGACTTAATCATCGCTAGGATGAGAAAGTCTCATCGTAGTCAAGTCTTTGAACTTGTCGAAAACCTTTTGCAACAAGTCGAGCTTTGTAGATAGTAACATTACCATCAGCGTCAGTCTTCTTCTTGAAGATCCATTTATTCTCTATGGCCTGCCGATCATCGGGCAAGTCAACCAAAGTCCACACTTTGTTCTCATACATGGATCCCATCTCAGATTTCATGGCCTCAAGCCATTTTGCAGAATCTGGGCTCATCATCGCTTCCTCATAGTTCGTAGGTTCGTCATGGTCAAGTAACATGACTTCCAGAACAGGATTGTCGTACCACTCTGGTGCGGATATTACTCTGGTTAACCTACGAGGTTCGGTAGTAACTTGATCAGAAGTTTCATGATCATCATCATTAGCTTCCTCACTTACTGGTGTAGGAATTAGTAGAAGTGATTTCAGTGATGAACTACTTTCCAATAAGGGGAAGGTACAATTACCTCGTCAAGTTCTACTTTCCTCCCACTCACTTCTTTCAAGAGAAACTCCTTCTCTAGAAAGGATCCATTCTTAGCAATGAATATCTTGCCTTCGGATCTGTTATAGAAGGTGTACCCAATAGTCTCTATTCGGTATCCTATGAAGGTGCATTTCTCCGATTTGGGTTCGAGCTTATCAGGTTGAAGCTTTTTCACATAAGCATCGCAGCCCCAAACTTTAAGAAACGACAACTTGGGTTTCTTGCCAAACCACAGTTCATAAGGTGTTGTCTCGACGGATTTAGATGGTGCCCTATTTAACGTGAATGCAGCCGTCTCTAAAGCATAACCCCAAAATGATAGCGGTAAATCAGTGAGAGACATCATAGATCGCACCATATCTAATAAAGTGTGGTTACGATGTTCGGACACACCATTAGGTTGTGGTGTTCCAGGTGGCGTGAGTTGCGAAACTATTCTGCATTGTTTCAAATGAAGTCCAAACTCATAACTCAAATATTCTCCTCCATGATCAGATCGTAGAAACTTTATTTTCTTCTTATGATGATTTTCCACATCACTCTGAAATTCTTTGAACTTTTCGAATGTTTTAGACTTATGTTTCATTAAGTAGATATACCCATATCTGCTCAAATCATCTGTGAAGGTGAGAAAATAACGATATCCGCCGTGATCTTCAATGTTCATTGGACCACATACATCATTATGTATGATTTACAATAACTCTGTTGCTCGCTCCATTGTTCCAGAGAACGGAGTTTTAGTCATCTTGCCCATGAGGCATGGTTCGCAAGTACCAAGTGATTCATAATCAAGTGATTCCAGAAGTCCATCAGAATGGAGTTTCTTCATGCGCTTTACACTAATATGACCTAAACGGCAGTGCGACAAATAAGTTGCACTATCATTATCAACTCTGCATCTTTTGGCTTCAATACTATGAACATGTGTATCACTACCACAAGATTTAGTAAAAATAGACCACTCATCAAGGGTGCATGACCATAAAAGATATTACTTATATAAATAGAACAACCATTATTCTTTGATTTAAATGAATAACCGTCTCGCATCAAACAAGATCCAGATATAATGTTCATGCTCAATGCTGGCACCAAATAACAATTACTTAGGTCTAAAACTAATCCCGTAGGTAGATGTAGAGGTAGCATGCCGACGGCGATCACATCGACTTTGGAACCATTTCCCACGTGCATCGTCACCTAGTCCTTAGCCAATCTTCGCTTAATCCGTAGCCCCTGTTTCAAGTTGCAAATGTTAACAGCTGAACCAGTATCAAATAACTCGGCACTACAGTGAGCATTAGTAAGGTAGTCATCAATAACATGTATATCAAATATACCTTTAACTTTGCCATCCTTCTTCTCTGCCAAATACTTGGGGCAGTTCCGCTTCCAGTGACCAGTTCCTTTGCAGTAGAAGCACTCAGTCTCAGGCTTAGGTCCAGACTTGGGTTTCTTCACTTGAGCAGCAACTGGCTTTCTGTTCTTCTTGAAGTTCCCCTTCTTCCCTTTACCCTTTTTCTTGAAACTGGTAGTCTTGTTGACCATCAACACTTGATGCTCCTTCTTGATTTATACCTCCGCAGCCTTTAGCATTGCGAAGAGCTCAGGAATTGTCTTATCCATCCCTTGCATATTATAGTTCATCACGAAGCTCTTGTAGCTTGGTGGCAGTGGTTGAAGAACACTGTCAATGACAGTATCATCAGAAAGATTAACTCCCAGTTGAGTCAAGTGGTTGTGGTACCCAGACATTCTGAGTATATGTTCACTGACAGAACTATTCTCCTCCATATTGCAGCTGTAAAACTTATTGGAGACTTCATATCTCTCAACCCGGGCTTTTGCTTGAAATATTAACTTCAACTCCTGGAACATCTCATATGCTCCATGACATTCAAAACGTTGTTGAAGTCCTGGTTCTAAGCCGTAAAGCGTGGCACACTGAACTATCGAGTAGTCATCAGCTTTGCTCTGCCAGGTGTTCACAACATCTGGCATTGCTCCTGCAGCGGGTTTGTCACCTAGCGGTGCTTCCAGAACGTAATTCTTCCGTGCAACAATGAGGATAATTCTCAAGTTATGGACCTAGTCCGTGTAGTTGATACCATCATCTTTCAACTTAGCTTTCTCTAGGAACGCATTAAAATTCAACGGAACAACAACACGGGCCATCTATCTACAAATACATAGACATGGAAAATACTATCAGGTACTAAGTTCATGGTAAATTAAAGTTCAATTAGTCAAATTACTTAAGAACTCCCACTTAGATAGACATCTCCCTAATCATCTAAGTGATGACGTGATCCATATCAACTAAACCATGTCCGATCATCACGTGAGATGGAGTAGTTTTCAATGGTGAACATCACTATGTTGATCATATCTACTATATGATTCACGCTCGACCTTTCGGTCTCAGTGTTCCGAGGCCATATCTGCATATGCTAGGCTCGTCAAGTTTAACCCGAGTATTCTGCATGTGCAAAACTGGCTTGCACCCGTTGTATGTGAACGCAGAGCTTATCACACCCGATGATCACATGGTGTCTCGGCATGATGAACTGTAGCAACGGTGCATACTCAGGGAGAACACTTATACCTTGAAATTAAGTGAGAGATCATCTTATAATGGTACTGTCGAACTAAGAAAAATAAGATGCATAAAGGATAAACATCACATGCAATCAATATAAGTGATATGATATGGCCATCATCATCTTATGACTTTGATCTCCATCTCCAAAGCACCGCCATGATCATCATCATCATCGGCTTGACGCCTTGATCTCCATCGAAGCATCGTTGTCGTCTCGCCAACTATTGCTTCTACGACTATCGCTACCACTTAGTGATAAAGTAAAGCAATTACATGGTGATTGCATTTCATACAATAAAGCGAGAACCATATGGCTCCTGCCAGTTGCCGATAACCGTGTTACAAAACATGATCATCTCATACAATAAAATTTAGCATCTTGTCTTGACCATATAACATCACAACATGCCCTACAAAAACAAGTTAGACGTCCTCTACTTTGCTGTTGCAAGTTTTACGTGGCTGCTATAGGCTGAGCAAGAACCGTTCTTACCCACACATCAAAAACCACAACACGGTATAGTGATTGCCTTTTGATTTTCAGAAAGAACCCTGTTCATTGAATCCGATTCAACTAAAGTTGGAGAAACTGACACCCACCAGCCACCTGTGTGCGAAGCACGTCGGTAGAACCGGTCTCGCGTAAGCGTACACGTAATGTCGGTCTGGGCCGCTTCATCCAACAATACTGCCGAATCAAGAATCAACTAGTGACGGCAAGCAATATGTGTATGCCCACGCCCACAACTCCTTTGTGTTCTACTCGTGCATATAACATCTACGCATAAACCTGGCTCTGATACCACTCTTGGGGAACGCAGTAATTTTAAAAAATTTCTTACGCACACGCAAGATCATGGTGATGCATAGCAATGAGAAGGAAGAGTGTTGTCCACGTACCCTCGTAGACCATAAGCGGAAGCATTATGACAACGCGGTTGATGTAGTCGTATGTCTTCACGATCGACTGGTCCTACCACCGAAGGTACGACACCTCCGCGATCTGCACACGTTCGGCTCGGTGACGTCCCATGAACTCACGATCCAGTAGAGCTTCGAGGGAGAGCTTCATCAACACGACAGCGTGATGACGGTGATGATGATGCTACCGGAACAAGGCTTCGGCTAAGCACCACTACGATATGACCGAGGTGGATTATGGTGGAGGGGGGCGCCGCACACGGCTGGAAACAATCAACTTGTGTGTTCTAGGGTGCCCCCTGCCCCTGAATATAAAGGAGCAAGGGGGGAGGCCCGCCAGCCTTGGGGCGCGCCAAGGAAAGGGGGAGTCCTCCTAGTAGGAGTAGGACTCCCCTTTTCCTATTCCAACTAGGAAGGGGGAGGGGGGAAGGAAGGAGAGGGAGAGAGGGAGGAAAGAGGTGGCGCCGCCCCCTAGGCCCTCTTCTCTCTCTCCCACAAGGCCCATGTTGGCCCATTAGTTCCCCCGGGGGTTCCGATAACCCCTCCGGCACTCCGATAAATATCCGGTGACCCCCGGAACACATCCGTTGTCCGAATATAGTCGTCCAATATATCAATCTTTATGTCTCGACCATTTTGAGACTCCTCATCATGTCCGTGATCATATCTGTGACTCTGAACTATCTTCGGTACATCAAAACACATAAACTCGTAATACCGATTATGACCGAACGTTAAGCGTGCGGACCCTACGGGTTCGAGAACTATGTAGACATGACCGAGACATGTCTCCGGTCAATAACCAATAGCGGAACCTGGATGCTCATATTGTCTCCTACATATTCTACGAAGATCTTTATCGGTCAAACCGCATAACAACATACGTTGTTCCCTTGTTCATCGATATGTTACTTGCCCGAGATTCGATCGTCGGTATCTCAATACCTAGTTCAATGTTGTTACCGACAAGTCTCTCTACTCGTTATGTAATGCATCATCCCGCAACTAACTCATTAGTCAGAATGCTTGCAAGGCTTATAGTTATGTGTATTATCGAGAGGGCCTAGAGATACCTCTCCGACAATCGGAGTGAAAAATCCTAATCTCGATCTATGCCAACTCAACAAACACCATCGGAGACACCTGTAGAGCACGTTTATAATCACCAAGTTACGTTGTGACGTCTGGTAGCACACAAAGTGTTCCTCCGGTATTCGGGAGGTGCATGATCTCATAGTCATAGGAAGATGTATAAGTTATGGAAAAAGCAATAGCAACAAACTAAACGATCATCGTGCTAAGCTAACGGATGGGTCAAGTCAATCACATCATTCTCTAATGATGTGATCCCGTTAATAAAATGACAACTCATGTCTATGGTAAGGAAACATAACCGTCATTGATTCAATGAGCTAGTCAAGTGGGAGGCAAACTAGTGACACTCTGTTTGTCTATGTATTCACACATGTATTACGTTTCTAGTTAATACAATTCTAGCATGAATAATAAACATTTATCATGATATAAGGAAATATAAATAACAACTTTATTATTGCCTCTAGGGCATATTTCCTTCACCCGCCCCCTCCCCGTTACCAAAACCGACATTTCCCTCGTTTCCGCCTCCTTTCCAAGTTGAAACCTTCACTCCTTGCTTGCAGCACCGCCGCCTCCTCGCCGGCGACCCTCCTTCACGCTGCTCGGCCTCTCCTATCTAGGCAGGTAATCCACACCCGACCCCATCCTCCTCCTTCCACATCCCACATGCCCTGACCGCTGGCACAAGCATGACACCTTCCACCCAAATCACTGACCACTCCACCAAATAAGCGCCGACCTAAGCCATGGTGCACGCAACATAGGCAGGACCTCAAGGAGCATTTGGCAGCGGAGAAGCAAATCGTGGCCGCACAAGCGGATGAGGTCGCTATGGCTGCCATTCGTGCCGACCCCCAGATCTTGGAGGCCACCGTTCACGCCTCACACGCCGATGCCATGACGCGGTTGGCTGCTTTAAATGACAGTTCGTGGAGTTTTATCGCGGCCACCGTCGGTGCCTTCGACGAAGACTACAGGGTTTTTTCTCAGCGTGCACGTGCTTACCTCATCTCGAGAGCCAGCAAGTGAAGGAAATATGCCCTAGAGGCAACAATAAAGTTATTATTTATTTCCTCATATCATGAAAAATATTTATTATTAATGCTAGAATTGTATTAACCAAAAACTTAGTACATGTGTGAATACATAGAGAAACAGAGTGTCACTAGTATGCCTCTACTTGACTAGCTCATTAATCAAAGATGGTTAAGTTTCCTAACCATAAGACATGAGTTATCATTTGATTAACGGGATCACATCATTAGGAGAATGATGTGATTGACTTGATCCATTCCGTAAGCTTAGCACTTGATCATTTAGTTTACTCCTATTGCTTTCTTCATGACCCATACATGTTCCTATGACTATGAGGTTATGCAACTCCTGATTTCTGGAGGAACACTTTGTGTGCTACCAAATGTCACAATGTAACTGGTTGATTATAAAGGTGCTCTATAGGTGTCTCCAATGGTACTTGTTGAGTTGGCATAGATCAAGATTAGGATTTGTCACTCTGATTGTCGGAGAGGTATCTCTGGGCCCACTCGGTAATGCACATCACTATAAGTCTTTCAAGCATTGTAACTAATGAGTTAGTTGTGAGATGATGTATTACGGAATGAGTAAAGAGACTTGCCGGTAACGAGATTGAACTATGTATGGAGATACCGATGATCGAATCTTGGGCAAGTAACATACCGATGACAAAGGGAACAACGTATGTTGTTATGCGGTTTGACCGGTAAAGACCTTCGTAGAATATGTGGGAGTCAATATGAGCATCCAAGTTCCGCTGTTGGTTATTGACCGGAGATGTGTCTCGGTCATGTCTACACAGTTCTCGAACCCGTAGGGTCCGCACGCTTAAAGTTCAGTGACGATCGCTATTATCAATTTTTGTGTTTTGATGTACTGAAGGTAGTTAGGAGTCCCGGATATGATCGCGGACATGATGGGGAGTCTCGAAATGGTCGAGACGTAAAGATCGATATATGGGACGACTATATTCGGACACCGGAAGTGTTCTGGGTGGTTTCGGAGAAAATCGGAGTGCAAGAGGGTTACCGGAACCCCCTCGGGAGAAATAGTGGGCCTCATGGGCCTTAGTGGAGAGAGAGGGCTGGCCTAGGGCAGGCTGCGTGCCCCTCTCCCTCTGGTCCGAATTGGACTAGGAGAGGGGGGGTGGCGCCCCCTTTCCTTCTCCCTCTCCCCCTTCCTTTCCCCCTCCTTGTAGGAGTAGGAAAGAGGGGAGTCCTACTCCTACTAGGAGGAGGACTCCTCCTCCTATCGCGCCTACATGGTCGGGCGGCCTCCCCCCTTGCTCCTTTATTATACGGGGGCAGGGGAATGTTGGTGTCAAAACCGGCGGATCTCGGGTAGGGGGTCCCGAACTGTGCGTCTAGGCGGATGGTAACAGGAGGCAGGGGACACGATGTTTACCCAGGTTCGGGCCCTCTTGATGGAGGTAAAACCCTACGTCCTGCTTGATTGTTCTTCATGATATGAGTAGTACAAGAGTTGATCTACCACGAGATCAGAGAGGCTAAATCCTAGAAGCTAGCCTATGGTATGATTGTATGTTGTCTTTCCTACGGACTAAACCCTCCGGTTTATATAGACACCGGAGGGGGCTAGGGTTACACAGAGTCGGTTACAAGGAAGGAAATCTACATATCCGTAATGCCAAGCGTGACTTCCACGCCAAGGAGAGTCCCATACGGACATGGGACGAAGTCTTCAATCTTGTATCTTCATAGTCCAACAGTCCGGCCAAAGGATATAGTCCGGCTGTCCGGATACCCCCTAATCCAGGACTCCCTCAATAGCCCCTGAACTAGGCTTCAATGACGATGAGTCCGGCGCGCAGATTGTCTTCGGCATTGCAAGGCGGGTTCCTCCTCGGAATACTTCATAGGAGATTTTGAACACGAGGATCGTGTCCAGCTCTTTAAAGCAAGTTCCACATACAACCGTAGAGAGAATAATATTTTCACAAATCTAATCTGCCGACGCATTTCGCGGTGTGACATCACACCATAGCCAGGTCTTTATTTGAATCGTTTTTCATAACCAATCTCAGCGTGTTTCGCGAGGCGGTTTCCTTGGTACGTCTTGTCGAAGCAGAGATCGTGTCCCCTTTATTACGGGATTCTCATCAATACGGACATGGGTAACCCAACCATGCCTATTGGTAGGACTCCTAGATCTTAGGCAAGTCCCAAACGGCCACGAGGAGAACGCTTGATATTCACCCTCTTTATAAAGGGGACAAGGACTTTTCCTCTCTATCTTAATCGAATCCGCCTCCCGCCTCGAGTTCCAACACCCAAAGCTCAGGTTTAGGCACTTCAGACGTTCAACTATGTCCGGATCCAACCTTCAAGGTCGGTGGATGCCTTCCTCCGTCATGGAGGAGGACATCAAGAAGTTGAGAGAGGCCAGATATCTGACCGCCGAAATTTCGCATCGGCTGCCTGCCCGAGGGCAAATCGTCCCTACTCCCGAACCCAACGAGCGCGTCGTGTTCGTCTCCCACTTCCTCCGAGGACTAGGCCTCGCTCTTGATCCCTTCGTTAGGGGTCTTACGTTCTATTACGGGCTAGATTTTTACGATCTGGCCCCAGATTCCCTTCTTCACATCTTGACATTTATTGTCGTATGTGAGGCTTTCCTCCGCATTACCCCTCACTTCAGCCTGTGGCTCAAGACCTTCGATGTGAAGTCAAAGATGATCGAGGGGCAGCATGCAGTGTGCGGAGGCCCTTCAATAAGCAAAATTGCTGACGCTCCATGGCCTGAGGGTTACTTCCTAGAGGTGTCCGGATTGTGGCAGCGGGAGTGGTTCTACATCACAGCTCCCCGAAGTGCCAAGTGGGTAGCTGCCCCACCTTTCGCTCAGGCCCCCCACCACAACTGATGTCATGGATCAGCAGGGGGCTGAGCTGGGGTCCAGCCAAGGACGTGCCAATACTGCAAAGCCGTATCCGAGATCTCTTTGAGAGAGATTTCAGTCTGGTTATGGTAGTGCAAGTCATGCTAGTTCGTCAAGTCCAGCCTTGCAAACGCCGGCCCCTTCGCATGTGGTAATTCAATCCAGAAGGACCACGAGCTATTCAACATTTCCTCGGCATGACGCACGAAGAGATGTACAAATTGTTCTTCAGACCACAAATAATGTGTCCGGATATCACTGAGGATGCAGGTCTGAGCTGCAATCGCCTGGGTACCCAAGTAAGTAGCCCCGCATCCGAACACAATGCCCGTTTATTTATCGCAACATTGCCCTAAAAAGCCGCTCTTTTGACCCAGGATTGGATAGCGAAGGCAAAGTTGATCAGGTGTTCGCCCCCCCTCCCTGAGACCTCACCAAATCCCGTGCTAACAAGGATGCTGGAGATCGCGCCTTATCAAGCGCTCTCAGGAGAAGATAAAGGGGGGAATAAGGAGGCTAGCACCTCCGCGAAGGAGGTTAGCCGGGGGGGGGGGGGCTGAAACTTCCTCTCCCAGGGACGGAAGAGAACCGCCTCTGAGGATCCGGAGACAACTGTCTCCAAACGGGGGAAGAAATCTCCGCCGGAGGGTCCTGCCTTGGGGGATACCCTGGCCATACTATGCCCTCAAGGGGATCAACCCTCCACCAAGCTGTACGTAAAAGGGTAAATGAAAATATCTCGCTTTACCTCTAAGGAAAATAACCGAGGCATTTATCTTGCAGTTCGGATCTTAGCCCTTCTCATCAGAGCTCGTCTTTAGGGGATCTTCTTCCAGAGATGATGGAGAGCGAAACGCCTCCCCCTGCCACACCGCCTCACGAGGCGGGCGACCCCGAGGTGTCGTCGCGGAGGGTTTCTCCTGATCCGGCAAGACCAGAAGGTAATCTTATGGCCACCCGAAGTCCTCAGTATCCGGCTCTCGAAGAGAGCAATCAAAAGAGTCCGGCACCGTCTGGTGTGCGGTTGGACGTATTGAGTGATCTGCTGGAGCAAGCGGCTATCTCAGAAGAGCACCGCACGTTGATGGGTACGGTGATTGAAAGGATTTCGTCTGCCGAAAGCAGGTTGCATGAAGCCTTTATGAGTCTACTGACAGGTTTTGGGGTACACGAAATGATGTACTTTGTTGACAGTACCGCACATTTTTAGATGTGCCCTATGTAGATAGTAGCCCCTGAGACTCTGGTTGTCATCGAAAATAGCGGCAAACAGAGGATCATAGTCCCAGGTAAGAACCAGTCTGCCTTTATGTGCAGGTGGTTGAAGCTCCGGTGGCTAGCCGGACTGATGGGTTTGCCGAACTAAAGCGGCAACTGGATGCGGCAGATGCCGACATCGTACTTGTTAACAAGCGGCTTGACGAGGCATAGGGTAGGTGATTTTTCTGGTGAATGTCACATAGTAAGAGCAACATGATGCCAGTATCTTTAATATGTTGTGACTGCAGATGGAGCTGCCACCGTGGAGACCCTTCGGGCGGAGCTTGCCCGAGCCCAGGAGCAAGCAAGGAGTAATAATGCGGCCGCTTTAAAGGTGGCCGAAGAGTTAAGGGTGGAACAGGCCGCACATTGTGAGAGCAAAGAAAATATTGCCAAGATGGCCGTGGAGTTAAAAGATGCTGCTAACCGTTACCGGCTTCTTGAAGAAGAAAACCGGGCGAAGGCGACGGACCTGGAGAAGGCCCAGGTGGCTGCCAAGGAAGCCCGCTCCAAAATTAGAGCGATGAAGGAGGAGCTGAATCAAGCTGCGGATATCGTTTCTGGGAAGCCCTTCTTGTTGCGGACTAAGTTCGGAGATCCGAAATATGCTCCTCTGGACCGTCTATGGAGTTCTGCGGACGAGTACATGGATTTGGCTGCAAGTGCTGTTGATGCGGCCGAGTACTTCAAGGATCAGAAAGGTCCTGAAGTGGAGAAGCTGTTCTGGTCACAGTTTCACGCTCCAGTCCGTCTGCTGTTGCTGAATGAGCGATTGACCGGTTGGGCCGAGCTCCATAGATTATCCAGACTTGCCATGAGGTCCGTTGTGGATCATCTGTGGCCAGGAGGGCCAAGGCCGAATAGCTACTTTAGCTTAGTGCAACAATTCCTTGGTGCCGTGCCACGCATCGATGCTGTAAAGAGGTCGGCGTGCATAGAAGGCTCGCCGATGGCCCTTGCCCGTGTCAAAACATACTGGGCGAAGATGGATGCCACCACTATTGCGGCACAGGGTTCGGCCATAGGCCGAGTGGCTGCCGAGCACTACTTTGAAGAAGTTCTTGAAGGCGCTCGTTTGATAAAGGCTTAGTGCTCGAAGAATATTATGTTCAAGTGACATGTATTCCCATTGTAAAAACAATGTTTTATTGAGTTTATCAAGGCTGTATTTATACTTTTGCCCGAAAGTACTATGATGCCTCCTGTGCGGCCGTTTATGTATATATGTATATAGCCTGAAAGATGGCAGTTGTCGGCTTCAGCCCCCACGCATATAATGCGGGGGTGTTCGTAGAAGACGCATGTTCACACTTGATCCAATGTCTTGGTCCATTAACGAGGTGATAGTGCAGCGAACTAGGCAATCGGACTATAATGCTTTAACACTTTCACTTAGCCAGAGGAGTTTGATAGTGGGGCTACTATATAGCCCCTCGTGGCTCCGCGCTCATCCGAATTCGGGGTGCGTACATGACTGGCCGGGAAACGGCCCTTCGTTAAGGCGGAGGAATCCCGAAGATTCTGCTAGGTCATCGAGTGGTTGACCAGTCTCACGCTATATCATGACAGTCAGTTTTCGGCTCTCTCTACTGAGGTGCTCGTCCGGATGAACCAGGGCACAATCGCAGTAGTTCTCCTGGTGCCGCCTTAGCCGATAGAGCGGAACGTAAGGCAGCAAAACACAGGAGCCGGGCAAACCCAACATTTGACCAAAGACATGATTCGGAGCTGATGCATATAAGGCCAAACTCGTGACGCCGAACACTCCCTAAGGTATTCGGTCTTTATGATGTAAACCGGGCTAAACGGTGCCCTTTGTAATAAGCCCCTGGTGTCCAGGTACGCGCAATATTCTGACGTGGCCACATGCCAATACGTCAGCCTCCTTCTCAATTGTACTGAGAATCCGCGGGATGTGTATCAATAAGAGACAGTAAAAAAGGTTTACGCAGGGTCTTAATCTGAAAAGAATCCTTGGAACGGGTCCCTGCTGCACGTCTGCGCCTGTGTCTCCGTTGTGTCGTATCCTGGACAGGTGTAGCACGATGGTCATCTGTAAAAGAGAGGAACTTAGCTAAAAAGTTGTCATGCAAAAAGGTAGGTTATACTAAATAAACCATGTATAGTTCAAGATAACAAAGTTGAGCCTAATTGTCACTTGTTTACACGCGTTGAGCCCCTTGTATTGTTATAGGGCTATAGCCATCAAACCTGTATCAATTATATATAGCTGCACCGGACTCGTCTAACCGTGTCCGTGGTCTTAACGACCTGTCAGATGCTCTAATTGGTGAGGCCGTCTAGTGTGCGGCTGCCAAGGCAGCTGCACGGTCTTTCGCGCGCAAGGAGCGCTCAGTATTTCCATTTACTTTAATGATGCCACGTGGACCGGGCATCTTAACCATGAGAGAAGTGTAATGTGGTATTGCGTTAAAGCGAGCGAAAGCTTCGCGTTCGAGTAGTGCTTGATAGCCACTTTGGAACGGAGCGATGTGGAAGGTTAAATTTTCACTGTGGAAGTTATCGGGAAAGCCGAATATAAGCTCTAGTAGCAGGGAGCCCGTGCAATGGGCTTCTGGGCCTGGCATTACTCCTTTAAAGGTAGTATTGCTATGGCTAATTTTTGTTGGGTCTATCCCCATTTTCCGGACTGTGTCCTGATATATTAGGTTTAAACTACTGCCGCCGTCCATCAGGACTCGTGTGAAGTGGTATCCGTCAATTATCGGGTCTAACACCAAGGCAGCCCATCCTGCATGCCGGATACTTGCCGGGTAATCCCGATGGTCAAAGGTGATCGGTTGGGACGACCAGTGGCAGAACTCCGCGGTGATAGGCCCTGGGGCATGTGTCTCTAGGAGTGCCGCTTTGTTTCTCCCCTTCATCACGTGTAACACGTTTACTATTTTCATTTCTGGTGGGAATTTCTTCTGTTCCCCAGTGCTTTGCTTGCGAGGCTCATCCTCGTCTTCGCTTGGTATATCCTGCCCCTTGTGTTCAGCGTTGATCTTGCCGGACTGCTTGAAGACCCAACATTCTCTATGGGTATGATTTGCAGGTTTATCGGGGGTGCTATGGATCTGGCATATTTTGTCCAGAATCTTGTTTAGGCTGGACAGTTCGTCTCTGTTGCCTTTGGAGGGCAGCTTTTGCTGACCTGGCCGAGAGCTTCTGAATCCGGCGTTTACCGCCGTGCTCTTCAGGCTGTCTTCTTTATTCCGACGCTTGTTTTTGTTGTGTCGTGGCTTCCCGTTTCCGTCCCTGTCTTCGGATGGGTCACTGGTGCTGCATCGGGCTAACTAGCTGTCCTCGCCCGTGCAAAAGCGGGTCATGAGGCTTGTTAATGCTGCCATTGTTCTCGGCTTTTCTTGGCCGAGGTGTCTGGCAAGCCATTCATCTCGAACGCTGTGCTTGAAAGCTGCTAAGGCTTTGGCGTCTAGACAGTCGACTATTTGGTTCTTTTTAATGAGAAACCTGTTCCAAAGCTTTCGGGCTGACTCTCCAGGCTGTTGAGTTATATGACTTAAATCGTCTGCATCTGATGGTCGGACATAGGTCCCTTGAAAATTTGCCCGAAAAGCGTCTTCGAGCTCTTCCCAGCTTCCGATGGAGTTTTCGGGGAGGCTTTTAAGCCAGTGCCGAGCTGGCCCTTTGAGCTTGAGGGGTAAGTACTTGATGGCGTGGAGATCGTCTCCTCGAGCCATGTGTATATGGAGGATGTAGTCCTCAATCCAGACCCTAGGGTCTATCGTTCCGTCGTATGCCTCTATGTTTACGGGTTTGAATCCCTCTGGAAATTCATGGTCTAGCACCTCATCGGTGAAACATAGGGGGTGTGCGGCACCCCTGTATTTGGGTGTACCGTAGCGTTCGGATTTTTGTTGTGTTGTATTGCGTGCTGGAGCGCGCTTGCTTCGCCCGTAGATGGATCTGGTTGCGCTGTCCTTTTGATGCGAGCCCTCGCGTGGATCGCGTGCTGGCTTGTGTGCAGCGTCATTTGCCGCTCGATGTTTTGTTTTTTGATTGCGGGGGATCTAAGGCCTCCTCATCGAATTCAGGTAGCAACTTTCGCTTCGGGTAGCTCTTTGTGTGGCGACTACCACTGTATTTTGCTGCAGTGTTGAGTACTTTACTCCATCTAATTCTGAGTGTGTCTTGTGCAGCCCTGAGCCTTTGCTTCTGCTTTTCCAGACTCCTCGCAGTGGCAACAAGCCTTTGATGGGTATTCTGTTGCTCCAGGTGCCTGTCCGGTGTGATGTCATCCGGACTGTTATCTTCGCCGGAGTCGGGTTGTTCGGTTTGATTCTCCGTGTTGCCGTGGTCGGACGATGGTTCAATGCCGTGTTTGTCGTCCGCTGGCTCACCCCGCTCTATCGCTGGGTCTATATGATCGTTGTTTCCGCCGAGGCAGGATTTGGAGCGACACTTACGCCGCCGCTTTGACTGCTTCTCGAGGGAACGATCCTCCGCTGCGTCCTTCCGTTCCTCGTCGTCGTTTTCTTTGGGTGTGTCCACCATGTATACATCATATGATGAAGTGGGCGTCCAGTGCCCTGTGGGCAGTGGCTCCTGTTCGTCTCTTGCATCGTCGTCCATACCGTCGATGTCTTCGGATTCAAAGTCGAGCATGTCGGTCAAATCATCGACAGTGGCTACTAAGTGGGTGGTGGGTGGGCGGCGAATTTCTTCGTCATCCGCATCCCAATCCTGCCGGACATAGTTCGGCCAGGATTCTCCTGACAAGGAGAGAGACTTTAATGAATTCAGTATGGCGCCGAAGGGCGAGTGCTGAAAGATATCCGCGGAGGTGAACTCCATGATCGTCGCCCAGTCGGATTCGATAGGCACGGGCGAGGCGGTTCGGAGTCCGTGGCCGGGGAAGAGTCTGACAGTTCGGCGTCACGGCTCCCGTGAAGGGTAAGGTTGATACTCGGCTCGATCGCCGCTGAGAATGCGGCCTCCGTGGCGGGGTCTAGCCACCTGTCCATGGATGGCGCAATTGGCTCCGAATTGAGGGTCGGAGCGGTTGCCAGTGCAGTCTCCTAAACACTGTCCGATGGCAGAGCTAAATCATGCTCATCGTGATCATGTGGCACGCTCGGCAGGGGCTCGAATCCGTCAAAGATCAAGTCTCCGCGGATGTCGGCCGTGTAGTTTAAGCTTCCAAACCTGACCTGGTGGTCAGTGGCGTAACTCTCGATCTGCTCCAGATGGCCAAGCGAGTTGGCCCGCAGTGCGGAGCCGCCGGATACAAAGATCTGTCCGGGGCGAAAAGTCTCACCCTAGACTGCATCGCTATCAATGATCGAAGGAGCCATCAAGCCTAACGATGACGACACAGAGGAACTATCAATGAAAGCACCAATGTCGGTGTCAAAACCGGCGGATCTCGGGTAGGGGGTCCCGAACTGTGCGTCTAGGCGGATGGTAACAGGAGGCAGGGGACACGATGTTTACCCAGGTTCGGGCCCTCTTGATGGAGGTAAAATCCTACATCTTGCTTGATTGTTCTTGATGATATGAGTAGTACAAGAGTTGATCTACCACGAGATCAGAGAGGCTAAACCCTAGAAGCTAGCCTATGGTATGATTGTATGTTGTCTTTCCTACGGACTAAACGCTCCAGTTTATATAGACACCGGAGGGGGCTAGGGTTACACAGAGTCGGTTACAAGGAAGGAAATCTACATATCCATAATGCCAAGCGTGCCTTCCACACCAAGGAGAGTCCCATCCGGACACGGGACGAAGTCTTCAATCTTGTATCTTCATAGTCCAACAGTCCGGCCAAAGGATATAGTCCGGCTGTCCGGATACCCCCTAATCCAGGACTCCCTCAGGGAACCTATAGACACACAAGTTGATCTATTGATCTCTCCAAGCCGTGTGCGGTGCCCCCCTCCACCATAATCCACCTCGATCATATCGTAGTGGTGCTTAGGTGAAGCCCTGCGTCGGTAGCATCATCATCACCGTCATCACGCCGTCGTGCTGACGAAACTCTCCCGTGAAGCTCTCCTGGATTGGAATTCGTGGGACGTCATCGAGCCATACGTTTGTTGAACTCGGAGGTGCCGTGTGTTCGGTACTTGGATCGGTTGGATCATGAAGACGTACGACTACATCAACCATGTTGTGCTAACGCTTCCGCTTTCGGTCTATGAGGGTACGTGGACGCACTCTCCCCTCTTGTTTCTATGCATCACCATGATCCTATGTGTGCGTAGGATTTTTTTTGAAATTACTACGTTCCTCAACAGTGGCATCCGAGCCTGGTTTATGCGTAGATGTTATATGCACAAGTAGAACACAAGTGAGTTGTGGATGATACAAGTCATACTGCTTACCAGCATGTCACACTTTGGTTCGGCGGTATTGTTGGATGAAGTGGCCCGGACCGACATTATGCGTACGCTTACGCAAGACTGGTTCTACCGACGTGCTTTGCACACAGGTGGCTGGTGGGTGTCAGTTTTTCCAACTTTAGTTGAATCGAGTGTGGCTACGCCCGGTCCTTGAGAAGGTCAAAATAGCACTAACTTGACAAACTATCGTTGTGGTTTTGATGCGTAGGTAAGAACGGTTCTTGCTCAGCTGTAGCAGCCACGTAAAAATTGCAACAACCAAGTCGAGGACGTCTAACTTGTATTTGTAGGGCATGTTTTGATGTGATATGGTCAAGACATGATGCTATATTTTTATTGTATGAGATGATCATGTTTTGTAACCGAGTTATCGGCAACTGGCAGGAGCCATATGTTGTCGCTTTATTGTATGCAATGCAATCGCCCTGTAATGGCTTCAGTTTATCAGTAAGCGGTAGCGATAGTCGTAGAAGAAATATTTGGCGAGACGACAATGATGCTATGATGGAGATCAAGGTGTCGCGCCAGTGACGATGGTGATCATGACGTTGCTTTGGAGATGGAGATCACAAGAACACAATGATGATGGCCATATCATATCACTTATATTGATTGCATGTCATGTTTATCTTTTATGCATCTTATTTTGCTTAGATCGACGGTAGCATTATAAGATGATCTCTGACTAAATTTCAAGGTACAAGTGTTCTGCCTGAGTATGCACCATTGCGAAAGTTCGTCGTGCCGAGACACCACGTGATGATCAGGTGTGATAAGCTCTATGTTCACGTACGACGGGTGCAAGCCAGTTTTGCACATGCAGAATACTCGGGTTAAACTTGACGAGCCTAGCATATGCAGATATGGCCTCGGAACACTAGAGACCGAAGGTCGAGCATGAATCATATAGAAGATATGATTAACATAGTGATGTTCACCATTGAAAACTACTCCATCTCACGTGATGATCGGACATGGTTTAGTTGGTATGGATCACGTGATCACTTAGATGATGTCAGGACCCCGATTCTAAGTCACACCAATCTAGCATGTGACACCTCATATCACTTTGCATCCTCACGCATGGTATTCCCACGGGTGTCGCCTTACCATGGCCCGGGACCGTTTGCGCCTTTTGGCTCACGTATATGATAGTGTCGCTAGCATCCATATGACAGAGAACCCGGGCCGACATGACTAGCCGTGAACCCAAGGTGGCACTAACTTACGGGGACAGACATACATGAATCAACATCGAGCATGTCGGTCAGCAGCATGCGAATCCGGGCTGTAGCACTCAGCTAACAGGACTCCGGGAACCCGGGCTGCAGCAGGCTAGGCAGGACTCCAGATGTCACCGCGTGACATTTCGCCGAAGGGACAAACACAGGAACGAAGTGAATCACGTGCCGGCCAGTCAAGTGTTCCGGAGCAGTAGTGTTGGGCTAGCAGGACTCCGGTGAACCGGGCTGTAGCGGACTACTATGGCTCATGGAACCACAAGACTACATTTCCCCATAAGAGAGGCTACCAAGGATAAAGAACTAGCTTGTCGGATCCCACACATACCAAGCATTTCAATCATACACACAATATGCTCGATATGTGTAAATACAACATGGCATCACAACATAACTCTACGACTCAAGTATTTATTCATTAGGCTCCGAGGAGCGAGATATTGCAAACATGGGTCTCATGACCCAACATTCAGAGCATACAAGTCAAAGCACATGCGGAAGCTTAACATGTCTGAGTACAGACATCTACAAATGAAAAAGGCTGAGAAGCCTGACTATCTACAAGAGACTCCCAAGGTACAAGATCGTAGCTGAGGTAACGAGCTAAACGTCGAAGTCCAAGCGGAACTACTAGCGGGACTGAAGTCTCTCTGCAAAACATAAATTAAGCAAACGTGAGTACAAATGTACCCAGCAAGACTTACATCAGAACTAACTACATATGCATCAGTATCAACAAAGGGGGTGGTGGATTTTAACTGCAGCATGCCAGCTTTGACTCGGTGGCTATCCTGAACTACGACTGCAAGTAACTCTTTGAGGTGGCGCACACGAGTCCACAAATTCACCATACCAATATACCACTATGGATCCACTCCCGTCTCCCTGCAAGAACGCCATCCATAGCACTCACACTTATCTTGCGCATTTTAGAGTATCCACTTTCTCTTGTCTATGAACTATGCAAGGGGTCCAAGTTTCCATATCCAAGGAATCCGGCTATTCGAATAGATAATGATAACCCTGCAGGGTGTACTTCTTCACACACGCTCTCGCCACTTATCGCCCTGTACACGTCATGTACCTCGGCAACCTTCAAGCGGAAACCGGGCGAGGGAGTCGGCCATGGCCTGACTAACCAACAAGTCTCTAGTCCAGGTTTATCGCCTATCTGGGTTCCATCCGCAAGGAGATCCGGCCGGGGTGTCGCTCACGGCCCCAAACGATGTGTGCAGGGTTCCCAAGCCCACCATCCGGGTGCCACTTGGTACACCGTGCCACTGTGCCTAGTCTGTCCCAAGCCCACCTGTACCGGGTGCCACTTGGTAGACTACTAACACTACCTACAAACACCAGAAACTAGTTGCAACTCCTGGACAGAGATCGAGTTGATTAATAAGCTGAGAGGGGCCGAGTTACCGGAACCCAATGTGTGGTAGTAACTGTTCATGGATCACAAACACAGAACTCAGTTCCTGAGGACGGCTGCAATGAGACTACCCACCATGTACTCCTACATGGCCTCTCACCGCTACCTTTACCAAATCATGTTCACACACTTAGCTCACACACAGTAGGACATGTTCAACATCATTCCAATTCATCCCCGATGAATCAGACCTGACTCAACTCTAAGCAGTAGCAGGCATGACAAACAACATGAATGAGTAGGCACATGAGGGCTCAAGCAACTCCTACTCATGCTAGTGGGTTTCATCTATTTACTGTGGCAATGAAAGGTCATGCAGAGGAAAGGGTTCAGCTACCGCAGCATGTAACAGTTGAATCGTTGTTGTCCTAACGCGGTAAAAGAGTGCAGGAGCGAGAGAGTGGGATCATATCGGAATGAACAAGGGGGGTTTTGCTTGCCTGGCACTTCTGAAGATAACATTGAGTCTTCATCAGTGTCAACGATCACAGCATCGGAGCAGCGTCTACCGAGAGGGGACAATTACCGGCAAACAAGGAAGAGCACAATCAATGCAATGCACAATATTATGCATGATCATGGCATGACAGTATGTTGTGATTTGAGCTAATGCAACTAGTAACAGAAAGGTTTTGGGTTGATTTGAACTCAAGGTTCAAATTCAAATTCAAACTATGAATTCAAATAGTGCATTATCATGTTTTGGACTAAACAGTGAGGTTAAGTTGCTCAAACATGCATGAAAATGCCATAAACAGATTCCTTGGATTTTTCTGATAATTTTTCATATATAAAACTTTTCATTTGGAGTTATAGATTATTTTCTATGATTTTTCAAAGTTTTGGATATTTTCTGGAATTTCCAAATCATTTAGAATTAGAAATAATCCAGGAAAATGATTACTACGTCATCAATGCGTCATGCTGACATCAGCTAGTCAACAACGTCAGCCTAGGTCAAACCTGACCAGTGGAGCCCACTGGTCAGTGACACAGGACCGATTAGAGTCGCTGACATGTGGGCCTGGTCAACGGCCACGTCAGTAGGTCAATTCTGACGCATGGGTCCCGCTGGTTTAATTAAGTAATCTAATTATTTTTGCTATCCAGAAAACTAACAAAGCAGGTCCCACTGTCAGTGTCTAGTGTTAAACTAAACATGGTGGTTAGTGGCTAATTAAGCCGGACACGTAAGCCTGCCGGAGTTAGTCGCCGGTGACCTCTGGCCACGGCGGAAACACACCGGGAGGCCACGGGAGCGGCGGAGAAAGGCACCAGGAGGTAGCCGGTGCGCGCGCGCATCCACGGAAGCAGGCGGCTAGGTGCGGGGGCGCCGGAGCTCGTCGGAAACGAGTCCGTGGCGGCGGTGGTTCTCAGCCAGGACGGGAACGGCGGCTTCGGCGGCCAAACGAGCACGGGAACTAGGGGGAGAAACAGGGGAGCTCATGGAGGACTCGTAGAGAAGCCCAGCATGCTCGGGGAAGCGTCGAAGGCGACGGATTAACGACGACGATCTCGGGCGCCCGTCGGTGTAGATGATGACGATAGCGTCGCTGCAGTGCTTCCCGGATTGATTGGCTCGGTGGGGGTGACGAGGACGACGGCGCGGAGCTCATAGCACGTCGGAGGGGCATGTGGAGGACGGTGGCCGCGCGAATGGTGGACGACGGCGACGGGCTCCGCTCGGGCACGAGTGAGGAAGCAGAGGAGAGGGCGGGAGAGCCAGAGAGCGAGGGGAAGGTGAGGGGAGGCGTCGGGCGTCTCCGTGGCGTGAGGGGGAGGCAGAAGGTGGCAAGCAGGAGGTGGCCGCATTCGGCTGCGCGCTCGCCATGCACCTGCTTCTCCTTCTAGCAGAAGGTGGAAGAAGCAGGCAGCGCTGGCTGGGCTGGGCCAGCCAACTGGGCCGCCAGGTGGCCTGGCCAGGTGGGCTGCCAGGTAAGTGGCCCAGGTGAGTCCTTCTCTCTCTCTCTCTCTCTCTCTCTCTCTCTCTCTTTCTAATTCTGTTTCTGTTTTCTATTTATTTTGATCTGTTTTGAATTAGTAAAAATACTAACTCATTTTGTAAGATCCTGACAAAAATTGTGGGCACTATTTGAATTATTTCCAAAAGCCCCCAATTGTTTTCAGAAGTATTGAAGCATTTAAAATATTTGTAGGCATTAAATGCTCCAATTCAAATACAATATGAATTAACCCAAAAATCCATAAATGTCCAGGAAATATGCTCATCATTTTTGGCAGAGGTTTTCACCTTTATCATAAATCATGAACATTTTCAATGACATTTCGGGTTCTTTGAAAAAGATTTTATTTAAACCTATTTGAATTCTTTCTGGTGCTAGGGTTTGATCAATCCCCATTTCAGCTTTATAAAAATTTAAACATGATGACATGAATGCTTATGAACTAATTGCAATCAATTCTAGGGCTGTGACAACTCACCCCCACTAACAAGGATCTCGTCCCGAGATTCAAGACGTGAGGTAAGAAGACAGAGGGGACACAAATCTTCATGATCCAATTGCCCTTCTTGGAGATGTTGATTCATTGCATCACCTTGATCTCGACGTCTTGCTTTGAGAACTACAACTAACATGACAATGAGAGGAAAGGGAAAACTCTAGAAGGATTGATCTTATCGAAGATCGAACAACTCAGGATCAACTCGTGGAGCGAGACGCTGAAACAACTCTCGAGCTGAGACACGAAGCAAACATCGAGAGGAATGGAGTGAAACACGTGACAAAGATTCACTAGGTAGGCAACAATTCCACACCTAAGAGGGTGATGGTCGGTTGCCAACGTAGCGAGGAATTGAGTTGCCATGACACCAAAGCGAGACATCTTGGAGGAGGGTGACCCGTAGAATCATCCCTTAAGTGGCAAAAAGAATTACTTTTGATCCAGAGCTCAATAAAATTCTCTATACCAGCCTAGGGAAAATCTTGAGCAATCGTTTGGCGGAGTAAGTAGGGATGGCATACCGAGACTAGAATGGATGATGTGGACTACCTTGTTGAAGACAACGCAATGGATGATTTTTGCTTATCACCGGAAATGGAAGGGACCCATGGTAAGTCCACTTTTGAAGATGATCCTGAACAACAACTACTGAGGTGCAAGCTGGGAACAAAATGCAAATGTTGGGAATGATTCTGGTAACTGGGGAAGAACTCAACAGTCCAGAGTGAGTCCACTATTTGAAAAGGTTATAACATAACCGAGGAAACTGGAAGAAAATCCCAGTTAACGCCAACGGTAAAACCTAGTGCTTGCGCGTGCTCTCAAGAACTTGAGCATCTCCATATTCATCAAGGTTTTACCAATATCCATGTCAAGGATCCTGGCAACACAACATTCCACCATGATGAATGGTGATGGATGATGCAGATGCAAAGGAAGATAACACTTTCTTAGATTTCACCTTAGCGAGGCCAAGGGAACAAAATCTGGATGATCGACCAAGAGACATATAGCACCCCGCTTCTAATGTTCTCCTTGATGTGCTAGTGTATCCCATTCATAGATATGGTTTGATATATAGAACATCAAGTAAAAGGTCGGACTTCGGAAGCACAAGAATCCGTAAGGATTAACTACAGAGGTAAATCCTACGAAATCCTCATGGGGAGGTGGCCAACTTTCTTCAATCGAGATACTACAATAATAGGTCTTCCGGCTGGATGTGTTGGCCACGACATCCAGTTTACCGGTTATCGAGAGATCAATATTATAATTCTTGGAAAATGCTCCAACCATCATATCTGCCTGAGATTCAGATCTGGTTGGTGTCAGGATATTCCAGACTCATCGGGTCTAGAAAGGAAAATGAAAGTTTGCAACACAAATCGACGAGACGACGTTGCGAGATTCTCGGGGAATGAACTATGATAGCAAGCTCCAAAACATGAGCTGGTTCTGCTACAACATGTGAACACGTTGTCCCAGACAAGTATGACCACATAGTAGTCTTACAATAAAACACTACCGAGTTCTGGTGGGAAACCATATATCGAAATCTTGTGCATGACCTAGGATAGCACAACAAGTCCTTTTCCTGGAACAGGTCAATCAGTGGCTTGGTGTGCTAATACATTTGCACATGCATAACTAACTTGGGATGGTACCAGAGGAAACAAAACAATCTTTCTCGAACTTATGGCGGCAACTTGCTCCAAACGCACATGAATTTGAGGAAGTCACTTCTTCCATCCAAGCATAAGCTTCATGAACGGAACACGAAGGCATTGCTTGCAAAGTTTCCAATGCTAGGTTGATGTTCAACATGAATCATGGGGGAGACAAGATGCTGCTGATGGTTCAACAGCAACTCATCAGAATTTCCATACCACTGGACTTCCACCATCATGAGAACACGGCGATAGCATTGATCAGACCCAAAGGATGTAATTGTGTATGCTCGAGGAACCAACCACGAGTAAGACAACATTACGCACATCGTTGGTTCTGATTTGATTTGACGATAGCCCATACTCAAATCGAAGTTTTGACAAGGCAATAGATCCAACAGCTGATCACGAGGACCAATCGACGGAGATTTCATCTTCCTTCAACACACACACAAAAGATATCCCGTGACACGAACTAAGTCAGACAAGCTTTTATCCACCAACTCTCCAAGTTGTTGTTTAGCTTAACCAACTAGCTCAGGGGTATCCAACACAAATTCTTGGAGAATGGGTGGTTTGGAGGAAAACCAGCATCACGAACTCAACATAGCGGTCAGGTGTCAACCTGGTAATACTTCCGAGAAAATATTCGGAACATCACAAACCCGCGATATGTTACTATGCTCGAGAACAATCTTGCTTTCGAGGCAAGATGATATGATCCAATAAGAAAGGGGTTGAAAATCCTAACTCATTGATCGAAGAGTGCACCAGAAATAAGGACTAGGTAGCACGATCAACCTTAGGGTGATGATTCAATAATCAGCACACTAAGAATGATATTAATGTCCACTAACTACCAAGCAGCGGAGTTGCTAGGAGTATTTATTTCACACATCATAGTTCACTTGCCGGCATTCCGGTTGCGACAACACGGGACCGAGGAATGAAAAATGATGGCAAGAAGTAACACTGCATCAAGAATTCATAAGAGATGGTGCAGTTCTCGTGATATTCTTGACATAAAGTGGGTAATACTTCAGGGTAGAACAGAATCAAAAGCTTGATTGCATTTGATCTATGGAATACAACTGCTTTGACCCAATCCTAGAAATGGATGAGGTACTGGACTTTGTTTCTCCTAGTCATTCTGGAATAGAATGGCTTGATGGACCACAAGAGTAAAAGGCACCTATAAACACGAATGCACACATACTCTTGACTATCAACTGATAGGCTAAGGTCGGAATACAACTAAAGGGGAACAACTCAAGGAATATATTAACTTTCTGAGTTATGGATGCATAAGTTAGTATGTCGAACAAGTTCAACATATTTCTTCTGGATAACCCATGCTGAGAGGTAGGACTGGCAGAGTCACAATTATGAATGGAGAACTCCTCAGGAGTGCTCCAATGGTGATCTTTTGGTTCAAAGAACTTCTGCCTTAAGCAGTTCACGATATTTGGAAGAAGGATATACCATGAACCTCGAGGACTATCACAAAGGTTACTAATATCCTAAAGGAACGAGCAAAATTATCAACATGAAGTAAGTAGGGTGAATCTCGGGTTCAGAAACCCAGGAGTAGAATACCTACTACTAAGTAGCATCACGGGATGCTCTCGAGAATGGTGGCCAGAATCATCACACTGGGATTATAAAGCATGGCTAGATTATGGGTGGTTCTCTAAGATGCCTAGGGTCATAATAATGGCTCCAACATATATGTCGAGGCAATAAAGTACCTCAACTCACCCATTAGTGTGGTTGAACTAGCCCAAAGGGACTTCAGGAACGAAAAGAAGGAATTTGCAAGTGCATCGGACTATTCAGAAACCTGGGATGACTCGGACAGCATAACGATTGTAAATGCTCAAAATGATTTGAGACATCCTGCAAAGATGGTGGCATAACCTCTCAACATCACAATATCAAGGTTCTGAGGCCAGCTATGAACATATGGAAGTAGTAGGAACTGAACTGAGGCTTAAATCCAACAATCCTAGGCAACTACGGTTTAGTAACACGTCATCCTAGGAGATAGAAGAGAAGCCTAGTTCTTAATCCCCGTAGAAAGGAAGAGGATGACTCAGATCAGAGGGCATGAGGTATAAGGAGTAAAAAAAGAGCCTTACGTTCCCATCCACAACCAATTCCCTTATATAACTAAAGCATTTCTAGACTCAACTTCGACCAGCTTGGCTTGGTAATCCTACAGGCAGTCAGGCTCTGATACCAAAGCTGTCAGGACCCCGATTCTAAGTCACACCGATCTAGCCTGTGACACCTCATATCACTTTGCGTCCTCACGCACGGTATTTCCACGGGTGTCGCCTTACCATGGCCCAGGACCGTTTGCGCCTTTTGGCTCACGTATATGATAGTGTCGCTAGCATCCATATGACAGAGAACCCGGGCCGACATGACTAGTCGTGAACCCAAGGTTGCACTAACATACGGGGACAGGCATACATGAATCAACATTGAGCATCTCGGTCAGCAGCGTGCGAATCCGGGCTGTAGCACTAGGCTAACAGGACTCCGGGAACCCGGGCTGTAGCAGGCTAGGCAGGACTCCGGATGTCACCGCGTGACATTTCCCCGAAGGGACAGACACAGGAACAAAGTGAATCACATGTCGGCCAGTCAAGTGTTCCGGAGCAGTAGTGCTGGGCTAGCAGGACTCAGGTGAACCAGGCTGTAGCGGACTACTATGGCTCATGGAACCACAAGACTACATTTCCCCATAAGAGAGGCTACCAAGGATAAACAACTAGGTTGTCAGATCCCACACATACCAAGCATTTCAATCATACGCACAATATGCTCGATATGTGTAAATAAAACATGGCATCACAACATAACTCTACGACTCAAGTATTTATTCATTAGGCTCCGAGGAGCGAGATATTACAAACATGGGTCTCACGACCCAACATTCAGAGCATACAAGTCAAAGCACATGCGGAAGCTTAACATGTCTGAGTACAGACATCTACAAATAAAAAGGCTAAGAAGCCTGACTATCTACAAGACCCTCCCAAGGTACAAGATCGTAGCTAAAGTAACGAGCTAAACGTCGAAGTCCAAGCGGAACTACTAGCGGGAATGAAGTCTCTCTGCAAAACATAAATTAAGCAAACGTGAGTACAAATGTACCCAGCAAGACTTACATCAGAACTAACTACATATGCATCGGTATCAACAAAGGGGGTGGTGGAGTTTAACTGCAGCAGGCCAGCTTTGACTCGGTGGCTATCCTGAACTACGACTGCAAGTAACTCTTTGAGGTGGCGCACACGAGTCCACAAATTCACCATACCAATACACCACTATGGATCCGCTCCCGTCTCCCTGCAAGAACGCCATCCATAGCACTCACACTTATCTTGCGCATTTTAGAGTATCCACTTTCGCTTGTCTATGAACTATGCAAGGGGTCCAAGTTTCCATATCCAAGGAATCCGACTATTCGAATAGATAATGATAACCCTGCAGGGGTGTACTTCTTCACACACGCTCTCGCCACTTATCGCCCTGTACACGTCATGTACCTCGGCAACCTTCAAGCGGAAACCGGGCGAGGGAGTCGGCCACGACCTGACTAACCAACAAGTCTCTAGTCCAGGTTTATCGCCTATCCGGGTGACATCCGCAAGGAGATTCGGCCGGGGTGTCGCTCACGACCCCAAACGATGTGTGCAGGGTTCCCAAGCCCACCATTCGGGTGCCACTTGGTACACCGTGCCACTGTGCGTAGTCTGTCCCAAGCCCACCTGTACCGGGTGCCACTTGGTAGACTACTAACACTACCTACAAACACCAGAAACTAGTTGCAACTCCTGGACAGAGATCGAGTTGATTAATAAGCTGAGAGGGGCCGAGTTACCGGAACCCAATGTGTGGTAGTAACTGTTCATGGATCACAAACACAGAACTCAGTTCCTGAGGACGGCTGCAATGAGACAACCCACCATGTACTCCTACATGGCCTCTCACCTCTACCTTTACCAAATCGTGTTCACACACTTAGCTCACACAAAGTAGGACATGTTCAACACCATTCCAATTCATCCCCGATGAATCAGACCTGACTCAACTCTAAGCAGTAGCAGGCATGACAAACAACATGAATGAGTAGGCACATTAGGGCTCAAGCAACTCCTACTCATGCTAGTGGGTTTCATCTATTTACTGTGGCAATGACTGGTCATGCAGAGGAAAGGGTTCAGCTACCGCAACATGTAACAGTTGAATCGCTGTTGTCCTAATGCGGTAAAAGAGAGCAAGAGCGAGAGAGTGGGGTCATATCGGAATGAACAAGGGGGTTTTTGCTTGCCTGGCACTTTTGAAGATAACATTGAGTCTTCATCAGTGTCAACGATCACAACGTCGGAGCATCGTCTACCGAGAGGGGACAATTACCGGCAAACAAGGAAGAGCACAATCAATGCAATGCACAATATGATGCATGATCATGGCATGACAATGTGTTGTGATTTGAGCTAATGCAACTAGTAACAGAAAGGTTTTGGGTTGATTTGAACTCAAGGTTCAAATTCAAATTCAAACTATGAATTCAAATAGTGCATTATCATGTTTTGGACTAAACAGTGAGGTTAACTTTGTCAAACATGCATGAAAATGCCATAAACAGATTCCTTGGATTTTTCTGATAATTTTTCATATATAAAACTTTTCATTTGGAGTTATATATTATTTTCTATGATTTTTCAAAGTTTTGGATATTTTCTGGAATTTCCAAATCATTTAGAATTAGAAATAATCCAGGAAAATGATTACTGCATCATCAATGCATCATGCTGACATCAGCTACTCAACAGCTTCAGCCCAGGTCAAACCTGACCAGTGGAGCCCACTGGTCAGTGACACAGGACCGGTTAGAGTCGCTGACATGTGGGCCTGGTCAACGGCCACGTCAGCAGGTCAATTCTGATGCATGGGTCCCGCTGGTTTAATTAAGTAATCTAATTATTTTTGCTATCCAGAAAACTAACAAAGAGGGTCCCACTGTCAGTGTCTAGTGTTAAACTAAACAGGGTGGTTAGTGGCTAATTAAGCCGGACACGTCAGCCCGTCGGAGTTAGTCGCCGGTGACATCTGGCCATGGCGGAAACACACCAGGAGGCCACGGGAGCGGCGGAGAAAGGCACCAGGAGGTAGCCCATGCGCGCGTGCATCCATGGAAGCAGGCGGCTAGGTGCGGGGGCGCCGGAGCTCGTCGGAAACGAGTCCGTGGCGGCGGTAGTTCTCGGCCAGGACGGGAACGGCGGCTTCGGCGGCCAAACAAGCACGGGACCTAGGGGGAGAAATAGAGGAGCTCATGGAGGACTCGCAGACAAGCCCAGCGTGCTCGGGGAAGCGTCGAAGGTGACGGATTGACGACAGTGATCTCGGGCGCCCGTCGGTGTAGATGATGACGATAGCGTCGCTGCGGTGCTTCCCAGATTGATTGGCTCGGTGGGGGTGACGAGGACGACAACGCGGAGCTCATAGCACGTCGGAGGGGTGTGTGGAGGCCGGTGGCCGCGCGAATGGTGGACGGCGGCGACGGGCTCCGCTCGGGCGCGAGTGAGGAAGCAGAGGAGAGGGCGGGAGAGCCAGAGAGCGAGGGGAAGGTGAGGGGAGGCGTCGGGCATCTCCGTGGCATGAGGGGGAGGCAGAAGGTGGCAAGCAGGAGGTGGCCGCGTTCGGCTGCGCCCTCGCCACGCACCTGCTTCTCCTTCTGGCAGAAGGTGGAAGAAGCAGGCAGCGCTGGCTGGGCTGGGCCAGCCAACTGGGCCGCTAGGTGGCCTGGCCAGGTGGGCTGCCAGGTAAGTGGCCCAGGTGAGTCCTTCTCTCTCTCTCTCTTTCTAGTTCTGTTTCTGTTTTCTATTTATTTTGATCTGTTTTGAATTAGTAAAAATACTAACTCATTTTGTAAAATCCTGACAAAAATTGTGGGCACTATTTGAATTATTTCCAAAACCCCCAATTGTTTTCAGAAGTATTGAAGCATTTAAAATATTTATAGACATTAAATGCTCCAATTCAAATACAATATGAATTAACCCAAAATCCATAAATGTCCAAGAAATATGCTCATCATTTTTGGCAGAGGTTTTCACCTTTATCATAAATCATGAACATTTTCAATGACATTTCGGGTTCTTTGAAAAAGATTTTATTTAAACCTATTTGAATTCTTTCTGGTGCTAGGGTTTGTTCGATCCCCATTTCAGCTTTATAAAAATTTAAACATGATGACATGAATGCTTATGAACTAATTGCAATCAATTCTAGGGCTGTGACAGATGATTAGAGGGATGTCTATCTAAGTGGGAGTTCTTAAGCAATTTGATTAATTGAACTTTAATTTATCATGATTTAGTACCTGATAGTACTTTGCATGTCTATGTTGTTGTAGATAGATGGCTCGTGTTGTTGTTCCATTGAATTTTAATGCGTTCCTTGAGAAAGCAAAGTTGAAAGATGATGGTAGCAATTACACAGACTAGGTCCATAACTTGAGGATTATCCTCATTGCTGCACAGAAGAATTACGTCCTGGAACCACCGCTAGGTGCCAAACCTGCTGCAGGAGCAACACCGGATGTTATGAACGTGTGGCAGAGCAAAGCTGATGACTACTCGATAGTTCAGTGTGCCATGCTTTACGGCTTAGAACCGGGACTTCGACGACGTTTTGAACGTCATGGAGCATATGAGATGTTCCAGGAGTTGAAGTTAATATTTCAAGCAAATGCCCGGATTGAGAGATATGAAGTCTCCAATAAGTTCTATAGCTGCAAGATGGAGGAGAATAGTTCTGTCAGTGAGCATATACTCAGAATGTCTGGGTATAACAATCACTTGATTCAACTGGGAGTTAATCTTCCGGATGATAGTGTTTATGGTCAACAAGAGCTTCGTGATGAACTATAACATGCAAGGGACAGATAAGACGATTCCCGAGTTCTTCGCAATGCTAAAGGCTGCGGAGGTAGAAATTAAGAAGGAGCATCAAGTGTTGATGGTCAACAAGACCACCACTTTCAAGAAAAAGGGCAAAGGGAAGAAGAAGGGGAACTTCAAGAAGAATGATAAAGAAGTTGCTATTTAGGAGAAGAAGCCCAAGTCTGGACCTAAGCGTGATACTAAGTGCTTCTACTGCAAACAGACTAGTCACTGGAAGTGAAACTGCCCCAAGTATTTGGCGGATAAGAAGGATGGCAAGGTGAACAAAGGTATATGTGATATACATGTTATTGATGTGTACCTTACTAATTCTCCCAGTAGTGACTGGGTATTTGATACTGGTTCTGTTGCTAATATTTGCAACTCGAAACAGGGACTACTGATTAAGCGAAGATTAGCAAATGACGAGGTGACGATGCGCGTGGGAAATGGTTCCAAAGTCGATGTGATCGCGGTCGGCACGCTACCTCTACATCTACCTTCGGGATTAGTTTTAGACCTAAATAATTGTTATTTGGTGCCAGCATTGAGCATGAACATTATATCTGGACCTTGTTTAATGCGAGACGATTATTCATTTAAATCAGAGAATATTGATTGTTCTATTTATATGAGTAATATCTTTTATGGTGATGCACCCTTAAAGAGTGGTCTATTCTTTTTGAATCTCGATAGTGAGGATACACATATTCATAGTATTGAAGCTAAAAGATGCAGAGTTGATAATGATAGTGCAACTTATTTGTGGCACTTCCGTTTGGGTCATATTGGTGTCAAGCGCATGAAGAAACTCCATTCTGATGGACTTTTGGAATCACTTGATTATGAATCACTTGGTACTTGCGAACCATGCCTCATGGGCAAGATGACTAAAACACCGTTCTCTGGAAGAATGGAGCGAGTAGCAGATTTGTTGGAAATCATACATACTAATGTATGTGGTCCGATGAATGTTGAGGCTCGTGGCGGATATCGTTATTTTCTCACCTTCATAGATGATTTGAGCAGATATGGGTATATCTACTTGATGAAACATAAGTCTGAAACATTTGAAAAGTTCAAAGAATTTCAGAGCGAAGTGGAAAATCATCGTAATAAGAAAATAAATTTTCTACGATCTGATCTTGGAGGAGAATATTTGAGTTACGAGTTTAGTCTTCATTTGAAAAAAGGCGGAATAGTTTCGGAACTCACGCCACCCGGAACACCACATCGTAATGGTGTGTCCGAACGTCGTAATCGTACTTTACTAGATATGGTGCGATCTATGATGTCTCTTACTGATTTACAGCTATCATTTTGGGGTTATGCTTTAGAGACGACTGCATTCAGGTTAAATAGGGCACCATCTAAAACCGATGAGATGACTCCTTATGAACTGTGGTTTGGCAAGAAACCAAAGTTGTCGTTTCTTAAAGTTTGGGGCAGCGACGCTTATGTGAAAAAGCTTCAACCCGATAAGCTCGAACCCAATCGGAGAAATGTGTCTTCATAGGATACCCAAAAGAAACGGGTACACCTTCTATCACAGATCCGAAGGCAAGACTTTTGTTGCTAAGAATGGATCATTTCTAGAGAAGGAGTTTCTCTCGAAAGAAGTGAGTGGGAGGAAAGTAGAACTTGATGAGGTAACTGTACTTGCTCCCTTATTGGAAAGGAGTTCATCACAGAAACCGCTTCCTGTGACACCTACACCAATTAGTGAGGAAGCTAATGATGATGATCATGAAACTTCAGATCAAATTACCACCGAACCTCGTAGGTCAACCAGAGTAAGATCCACACCAGAGTGGTACGGTAATCCTGTTCTGGAGGTCATGTTACTAGACCATGATGAACCTACGAACTATGAGGAAGCAATGATGAGCCCAGATTCCGCAAAATGGCTAGAGGTCATGAAATCTGATATGGGATCCATGTATGAGAACAAAGTGTGGACTTTGGTTGACTTGCCCAATGATCAGCAAGCCATCAAGAATAAATGGATTTTCAAGAATAAGACAGACGCCGATGGTAATGTTACTGTCTACAAAGCTCGACTTGTTGCGAAAGGTTTTCGACAAGTTCAAGGAGTTGACTACGATGAGACCTTCTCACCCGCAGCGATGCTTAAGTCCATCCGAATCATGTGAGCAATTGCCGCATTTTATGATTATGAAATCTGGCAAATGGATGTAAAGACTGCATTCCTGAATGGATTTCTGGAAGAAGAGTTGTATATGATGCAACCTGAAGGTTTTATTGATCCAAAGGGTGCTAACAAAGTGTGCAAGCTCCAGCGATCCATTTATGGACTGGTGCAAGCCTCTTGGAGTTGGAATAAACATTTTGATAGTGTGATCAAAGCATATGGTTTTATACAGACTTTTGGAGAAGCCTGTATTTACAAGAAAGTAAGTGGGAGCTCTGTAGCATTTCTAATATTATATGTGGATGACATGTTGTTGATTGGAAATGATATAGAATTTCTGGATAGCATAAAAGGATATTTGAATAAGAGTTTTTCAATGGAAGACCTTGGTGAAGCTGCTTACATATTGGGAATCAAGATCTATAGAGATAGATCAAGACGCTTAATTGGACTTTCACAAAACACATACCTTGACAAAGTTTTGAAGAAGTTCAAAATGGATCAGGCAAAGAAAGGGTTCTTTCCTGTGTTACAAGGTGTGAAGTTGAGTAAGACTCAATGCCCGACCACTGTAGAAGATACAGAGAAAATGAAAGATGTTCCCTATGCTTCAGCCATAGGTTCTATCATGTATGCAATGCTGTGTACCAGACCTGATGTGTGCCTTGCTATTAGTTTAGCAGGGAGGTACCAAAGTAATCCATGAGTGGATCACTGGACAGCGGTCAAGAACATCCTGAAACACCTGAAAAGGACTAAGGATATGTTTCTCATTTATGGAGGTGACAAAGAGCTCATCGTAAATTGTTATGTTGATACAAGCTTTGACACTGATTCGGACGATTCTAAATCGCAAACCGGATATGTGTTTATATTAAACGGTGGAGCTGTCAGTTGGAGCAGTTCTAAACAAAGCGTCGCGACAGGATCTACGTGTGAAGCGGAGTACATTGCTGCTTCAGAAGCAACAAATGAAGGAGTCTGGATGAAGGAGTTCATATACGATCTAGGTGTCATACCTAGTGCATCGGGTCCAATGAAAATCTTTTGTGACAATATTGGTGCAATTGCCTTGGCAAAGAATTCAGATTTCACAAGAGAACCAAGCACATCAAGAGATGCTTCAATTCCATCCGCGATCAAGTCCAGGCGGGAGACATAAAGATTTGCAAGATACATACGGATCTAAATGTTGCAAACCCGTTGACTAAGCCTCTCTCACGAGCAAAACATGATCAGCACCAAGGCTCCATGGGTGTTAGAATCATTAATGTGTAATCTAGATTATTGACTCTAGTGCAAGTGGGAGACTGAAGGAAATCTGCCCTAGAGGCAATAATAAAGTTATTATTTATTTCCTCATATCATGATAAATGTTTATTATTCATGCTAGAATTGTATTAACTAGAAACTTAGTACATGTGTGAATACATAGACAAACAGAGTGTCACTAGTATGCCTCTACTTGACTAGCTTATTAATCAAAGATGGTTAAGTTTCCTAACCATAAGACATGAGTTGTCATTTGATTAACGGGATCACATCATTAGGAGAATGATGTGATTGACTTGAACCATTCCGTTAGCTTAGTACTTGATCGTTTAGTTTACTTTACTTCTATTGCTTTCTTTATGACTCATACATGTTCCTATGACTATGAGGTTAGGCAGCTCCCGATTACCGTAGGAACACTTTGTGTGCTACCAAACATCACAACGTAACTGGGTGATTGTAAAGGTGCTCTACAGGTGTCTCCAATGGTACTTGTTGAGTTGGCATAGATCAAGATTAGGATTTGTCACTCCGATTGTTGGAGAGGTATCTCTGGGCCCACTCGGTAATGCACATCACTATAAGTATTGCAAGCACTGTAACTAATGAGTTAGTTTTGAGATGATGTATTACAGAACGAGTAAAGAGACTTGCCGGTAATGAGATTGAACTAGGTATTGAGATACTGACGATCGAATCTCGGGCAAGTAACATACCGATGACAAAGGGAACAACGTATGTTGTTATGCGGGTTGACCGATAAAATTCTTCGTAGAATATGTGGGAGCCAATATGAGCATCCAAGTTCCGTTGTTGGTTATTGACCGGAGACGTGTCTCGGTCATATCTACATAGTTCTCGAACCCGTAGGGTCCGCACGCTTAAAGTTCAGTGACGATCGGTATTATGAGTTTTTGTGTTTTGATGTATCGAAGGTAGTTCGGAGTCCCGGATATGATCACGGACATGACGAGGAGTCTCGAAATGGTCAAGACATAAAGATCGATATATTGGATGAGTGTATTCGGACACCGGAAGTGTTCCAGGTGGTTTTGGAGAAAACCAGAGTGCCGGAGGGTTAACGGAACCCCCCAGGAGAAATAGTGGGCCTTATGGGCCTTAGTAGAGAGAGAGGGCTGGCCTAGGGCAGGCCGCGTGCCCCTACCCCTCTGGTCTGAATTGGACTAGGAGAGGGGATGGCACCCCCTTTCCTTCTCCCTTTCCCCCTCCCTTTCCCCCTCCTAGTAGGAGTAGGAAAGGGGGGAGTTCTACTCCTACTAGGAGGAGGAATCCTCCTCCTGGCACGCCTACAGGGGCCTGCCGGCCTCCCCCCTTGCTCCTTTATGTACGGGGGCAGGGGGCACCTCTAGACACACAAGCTGATCTGCTGATCTCTCCTAGCCGTGTGCGGTGCCCCCCTCCACCATAATCCATCTCGATCATATCGTAGCGGTGCTTAGGCGAAGCCCTGCGTCGGTAGCATCATCATCACCGTCATCACGCCGTTGTGCTGACGAAACTCTCCTGTGAAGCTCTGCTAGATTGGAGTTCGTGGGGCGTCATCGAGCTGAACATGTGCTGAACTCGGAGGTGTCGTGCGTTCGGTACTTGGATTGGTCGGATCATGAAGATGTACGACTACATCAACCGCGTTGTGCTAACGCTTCCGCTTTCGGTCTACGAGGGTACATGGACACACTCTCCCCTCTCGTTGCTATGCATCACCATGATCCTGTGTGGGCGTAGGAATGTTTTTGAAATTGCTACGTTCCCCAACAGCAGGTTCGTGCCCGGAGCGGCTCAGGCAACTCACCACTACAACTTGGGCACCCACGATGTGGAGGCCTCGCCCTCTTCCATGCCCAAGGAGCCAATCATCATCGATATCTCCGACAATGAGGAGTAGCTTATCTTATTAGCTCACTATAAGGACCGATGTTCAGTTTGCTAGCGACTTCCTTTCCTTCACAAATTCTAGTGAATTGTGGTATCTACTTTTACCATGCAATCTTCTGCTATTTATATGTTCTATATGTCATGCAATGTGCTATTCAATTAACTTCTTGGTTCAATTCTGCAAATGTGGTGTTCAATTCTTCAGGGTGCAATATTTCCAAGTTGTTAAGCATGCTTGGTTAGGTTAACTGTCTGATCTTCTATTAGGAGTATGTTATATTGTTCAATTGGTGTTTAGTTAACTTCTTGGTTCATTTGTTGTGGCTTGGTTCACTTGTTGTGGTGTTTAGTTAATTGCTTGGTTCAATTCTGCAATACGATGTTCAATTGTTGTGGCTGCATTCTGTTATTGTATACATGAGGAATAAGTCGAATTTCGTTGTACTAAATACATGAGAAACAAATACAATTGCTATATTTCCAAGTTGTTAAGCATGCTTGGTTTGGTTAAATGTCTGATCTTCTATTAGGAGTATGTTATATTGTGCAATGTGGTGCTCAGTTCACGTTTGGTTCATTTGTTGCGGTGTTTAGTTAACTGCTTGGTTCAGTTCTGCAATGCGATGTTCAATTCCTGTGGCTGCATTCTCTTATTGTATACCATGTGAGGAATAAATAGAATTTGGCTGTACTAAATACATGAGAAACAAATACAATTGCTATATTTCCAAGTTGTTAAGCATGCTTGGTTTGGTTAATTATCTGATCTTCTATTAGGAGTATGTTATATTGTGCAATGTGGTGCTCAGTTAATGTTTGGTTCATTTGTTGTGGTGTTTAGTTAACTGCTTGGATCAATTCTGCAATGGGATGTTCAATTGTTGTGGCTACATTCTGTTATTGTATACCATGTGAGGAATAAATCGAATTGGGCTACACTTAATACATGAGAAACATATACAAGTGCTATATTTCCTAGTTCTTAACCATTCTTTGTTTGAATAAATGGGTTTTCCATGTGGCTTGAATTAATCTGGTGAATCTGCAATGTGCTTATTTATCATCAACATATTTTACTGATAGCATGCGAACCCTTTTAACCTGATTACTCACTACCTTATATGTGTTGTAGGGAAATAATGGGAAGCACCGAGGTTTACAAGATGGTACTAACTATTATACCTTGCCTTTTTGTATTCCTTTGCCCCATTTCCAATATAGAGAAGATATTTATGCACATCCTTGTTTTCATGCTTCACTAATGATTACCTCTCAAACCACCTTTGTGGTTAGGAGGCGAGGAAAGTTTTCATACAACACCCACGGTTCAATATTGAAGTGTTCCTGAAGAGGTCGAAGGATGGACGGTCAATCATCCACAGGCACTAGCCTAAAGTCGCAAAGACCTTCAACATGAATGAAGGCTTAATATTCGCCTTCCGCTTCAGCAGTTTTCTAGATGAGATGCATCTCTCTGTGTACCGTCTATGATGCTAATTTCGAAAGGTTCTAGATGTTGCATGTGAAACTTGCTGCTGGTGCAGTTGTGTAATGGGGTAGCTGAGTGCTGAAGCTATATCATGTTGTATGATAACCCACAAGTATAGGGGATCACAACCGTTTTCGAGGGTAGAGTATTCAACCCAAATTTATTGATTCGACACAAGGGGAGCCAAAGAATATTCTCAAGTATTAGCAGCTGAGTTGTCAATTCAACCACACCTGGAAAACTTAATTTCTGTAGCAAAGTATTTAGTAGCAAAGTAATATGATAGTAGCGGTAACGGTAGCAGTTTTGTAGCAAGTGTAACAGTTGCAATGGAAAAGTAACTAAGCAAAGATCAATATGTGAAAAAGCTCATAGGCAATGGATCAGTGATGGATAATTATGTCGGATGTGATTCCTCATGTAACAGTTATAACACAGGGTGACACAGAACTAGCTCCATTTCATCAATGTAATGTAGGCATGTATTCCGAATATAGTCATACATGCTTATGGAAAAGAACTTGCATGGCATCTTTTGTCCTACCCTCCCGTGGCAGCGGGGTCCTATTGAAAACTAAGGGATATTAAGGCCTCCTTTTAATAGAGTACTAGACAAAAGCATTAACACTTAGTGAATACATGAACTTCTCAAACTACGGTCATCACCGGTAAGTATCCCAATTATTGTCACTTCAGGGTTAACGGATCATAACACATAATAGGTGACTATAGACTTGCAAGATAGGATCAAGAACTCACATATACTCATGTAAACATAATAGGTTCAGATCTGAAATCATGGCACTCGGGCCCTAGTGACTAGAATTAAGCATAGCAAAGTCATAGCAACATCAATCTCAGAACATAATGGATACTAGGGATCAAACCCTAACAACACTAACTCGATTACATGATAAATCTCATCCAACCCATCACCGTCCAGCAAGCCTACAATGGAATTACTCATGCACGGCAGTGAGCATCATGAAATTGGTGATGGAGGAAGGTTGATGATGACGATGGCGATGGATTCCCCTCTCCGGAGCCCCGAACGGACTCCAGATCAGCCCTCCCAAGAGATATTAGGGCTTGGGGGCAGCTCCGTATCATAAAACGCGATGAATCCTTCTCTTTGATTTTTTCTTCCCGAACGCGAATATATAGAGTTCGAGTTGAGGTCGGTGGAGCACCAGGGGGCCCATGAGGTAGGGGGCGCGCCCAGGGGGGTAGGCACGCCCCCACCCTCATGGACAGGGTGTGGGCCCCCTGGCCTTGATTCTTTTGCCAGTATTTTTTATATATTCCAAAAATATTCTTCGTTGATTTTCAGGTCATTCCTAGAACTTTTATTTCTGCACAAAAATAACACCATGGCAATTCTGCTGAAAACAATGTCAGTCCGGGTTAGTTCCATTCAAATCATGCAAGTTAGAGTCCAAAACAAGGGCATAAGTGTTTGGAAAAGTAGATACGATGAAGACGTATCATTGTACTCTGATGTATTTCAATTATAAAATCCTGCTTCCTTAATATGGAAATGGAATATATTATGTGCTTAATATGAATGTCAATTAGATTAGTAAATGGATTATTAATAATAGGGTAATTAGCCCGCTAATTGGCCAATTAGCTTGCTAATTGGGTTTTCCTATTGCAAATGGTTAATGAGAAACCATCGTGGGCAATGACCTTAGGCAACGCACACAGTTTCTAGGAATAAATCGTGTTGGATCAATGAACAATCACACACGACATTCTCTTCAAAACTATTTGCATTACGCCACCTTGCGCAAACGTTTTCCTTGCAGTGACTGTGTGGGATGTATATACAAACGGAAACGTTTAGTGGTGACTGACTGTGTGGGATGTACTTATGACCGGGAATGATTTCACCTATATAATTGTATTTTTTTAGCCCACTGTACGTATTTCTGTATTTGAGTGCTCGCCGGTCACACACGACCTCATTTTGCCGAGCGTGTGTGCCAGGAGGGCATACCCCCAACGGTTTCTGGGTCGTGTGGGAAGGACCGCCCTATCACCCATACTCACTTGGCGATGGTTCCGAATGCCGTCACGGAAAGGGGTTAAAAACCGTTTGTTTAGGACCGATGCGTACTAGTGTAGGATCATGATGCTGCTGAAGATGTTGAGGATGAAGATGAGGAAGATGATGTTGTACCAAATGTTCACGGTGAAAGAGATGAAGCATTAGGGGTTTCAGTTCCTGCTAGTGTTGTGTAAGAAATTCGACGTAAATTTGACTAGGGAAATGAAGACTATGACATGAGCGAGGATGAACTGGTCGACAAGGAGGAAATATGTCCAGATGAGATGGATAATGATCTTGATTAAAAGCCATGTTACTAGCATGTTGCTTGGGTGTTTAAGATGCAGATGTAATGTCATATTAGGGAGACTCAAGTTGAGTATCGCAGACATTTGTTGAATTTTCTATCATATATTTATGAAAGTGCTTGAAACTAGTTCCGAAATGTATCCATTTTATTTCCAAAAGGGTTTACAAAAAGTTTGGAAAGTAATCAGATCATTTTATATAATTCACCTGACAAAGAACTGCAGGAGAGCATACATAGTACACATCCACCTACGACAAACAGTGCAGCTAAATCCCTTGTATCCCTGCTCTTAACGGCGTGCTTAAGGTAGACGCTTTCCACCTTCCTCTATTCTTTCATGCAAGCTATCCACTTGTATTTCTCTATATTTGATTTCCGTAGCACCAAATTTTCTTCAGCGAGCTTGTAGATTACAGTCATTGTCGTCCCCTTCCATTCATCCACTTCAAATATCCACACGTGTCATATCCATGTAGTACAGGAAAAACGTGGTGTTAATTTGTGGATGTAACTGATGAATGCATAACATAGAAAACAATTTGTTTTATTTCAAACCTCTTTTCGGCAGACCAGAAACCTATGCCCGAAATCAAATCCGTTCGTGTAGACTCTACGAATTGGGTTACGCCGGTGCCCGCATGTCTCTGTGTTATGTATTCCGCTGAACTGAGGACATTGCTCAGACATAGGAATACTACGGTTTACCACGTGGAGGATTTCACTGTCCTATTCATAGATACTAGATCGTTCAGTGAACAAATAACGCACCGCGTTTCATGAGGGACATGGGTGCCGGGTTGACTTACCTGTGTTTACTTTTTCATTCCAAACAACAACAGCTCTGATGTGATCTTCCATTTGCCAGGCAAGTTGTCATCGCCGCCGCCACCCGTGATGCTTTCACCGCCGATGTCGCCCATGATGTTGTCATTGCTACTGATGCGGGACGAGGATTGCTTATCGTCCCCCATTGATCCTACAACCAAGCGAACCTCCTTCTTGCCTACAAGCAGGGACATCTTTTACCCCTTGGAGGCTAGGGTTTCGCTCAGGACATGATGATGGACGGGAAAGATAAAGATCTGACAAGGTAGTTTTCGAAGGTACCGCTTTTAAGGGCCGACAAGTACTTTAATTGACTTAATAGTACGATAACACAAATATTCGTAACATTGGAGCAAACAACTTCAACAAAATTGGCCAAGTTCAGCGGAATTTAAATTACATAAATCATAATGAAACTAACCTATTCAAAACTAATATCTCCTATGCCGCGTCTTCTCCATTTTGTGTTGCATCCTCTCCGTCTTCTTGATGTTTTCATGGATGGCCAACATCGCTTGCTTTTCTTTTGCTTCTAGCCAACCCTGCTCGATGAGGTAGATCTGTATCCATACGGCTTAGCATGTGTACGCGTCCATGCACGCATACGCAATTTGTGCATCACAGAGCTCCATAGCCCAGCGTTGGTGATACTCCTTATCGAATAGATTCTTCATCTCCTCGTAGAATTCATCAATGATCAATCAGGCTACTTCCCCAAGCAAATTCAAAGGCTTGTTTGCATCATGCAGAACAACCCATTTGGTGTGGATGTCCTTGTAGTTTGTGACCCTTAAGTCCAAGAGCTCCAACAATTCTTTGTCACGCCCAATGGAAAAAACTACAAATGTATACTGTTCCTTGAGGAGGAACTTCCACAGGGATGTGCTCACCCTTGGTGACTGACATACCAGGTAAATGAGACAACTAGAGCCATCACAAAGCTGGAGGACTGCTTCTTTTCATGCGAGGTAGTGTACTCGAGGTCTATGCTGACAAAGACCAGTTCATATGCTCGCATATATGCCTTGCTCTCTTGTATCCACATGTCGACGTTGCTGATCTCATTGGTGTAGATGGTGCAGCCGCCATGGAGGTCTACATGGCGTTCCCGAGTGAATGGTGCTAGTAAGCCTGACATCATCGTCCTATCTCCGCTGAAGGCACAGAAAGATCCAACACGAGACATGGTGCCAGTGATAGAAAGATGCAGGGAGATATTGAGAGTGGAATGGGGAAGGTGATGGAAAGGGGAGTTGGCAACCACTTATATCGTGGTGGGAGACGAGGAGGCTACCGAAGTAGTTTGAACGACGGCCAACCCAAGCGTGCGCCATGTAGCCACGATCTGACGGCGCCCTGTTCATGCGAGGCAGACGAGAATGCATGGGAAGAGTTGACCATATGTTGCTTTCTGTTACACACAAAGATGTGATAGTACATTGCTTTTTTTCAATGCGCAAGGACTATGAAAGTGCTCTCGGTGTATTGTGGAAGCGCTCATATTGTTTCCGAAAGGTTGTCAGGAATTTTGAAAGCCCTTGCTAGTATTTCTGAAAGTGCTCACACTATTCAAAAAAACATTTGTAGAAAGTTAACAAAGATACAATCACATATTTTTACATAAGCACCATGAATGTGTACATCATCACACCACTTACTCTATGTAAATAAGTATAATACAATAACACACGAAATCTTTGACCTAGTACAACCATAGTTGGAATATATGATCGCTCATACCTAAATTAACATACTACTAGTTGAATGTAGACACCCAAGTTCTTGAAATAACACACAACATCTTTAACCTACCACAATCATAGTTAGAACATATGTTTGCTCAATCTAAATGAACGTACTACTCAACCCGGCAATCCGACCCATGGGTTTGGCCGCCCATGGGCACCCGACCCGAATGGGTAGGGTTTGGGTCGCCGTCTACACCCATGGGTCTTGCCCATGGGTAACCCGATTAGTAGTGGATAGGGTATGGGCACAAGTTTGTGCCCATGGGTCACCTGATGGGTCACCCGATTAACATTAATAATTGTATTTATTTGTTTTACATGTTGATTGTTATTTGAAAAAGTCGCTTTATATAGACATTTTTCTCAAAAATAGCATCCAGTAGCATGTGCTATGTAGTTTAGAACTAGCTGCTAGCTTTCCCAGCAAAATAGAGTAATCTTTGGTTAGCCCACAACATGCAGCCCAAGTGCTTAACCATATACTGGTACACTTCACATGTAGTTAACTCGGGTCCAAGATGAACCCAGACCACAGCCGCTCCTTTTTTTATTCACACCGGGCCAAAATTCGTTTTGAGATCGTCCCATACAGATACCAGCCGCACCACACTACTGCCTCATAGTTGCACATAGTTTAGTACCACCTCGACCAGCCAGGAAGAATGAAAGCATCTGGTTACTGGTTACTGGTTGTGGCGTATGGCATGAATGCTTTGTTATTACATGGCAGGTAGTTTGGGTTGGAAGACCCCAACTTCCTTAAAATGTTGGGCAAGAAAAATTGATAAACAAAAAAGTATTTAAAATGGCCTGTGACTGCTACCATACCCGATGGGTGCCCGACTGGGTCGGTTTACCTGGTGGGTTCGGGAATGGGTCCCTTTCTAGACCCATGGGTAGGGTCATGGGTTGATGATTGACCCGATAGTGGAGTCGGGCATGGGTCTGGTATAGGTCGACCCAGCCAAACCCGACCCGATTGCTAGGTTAACATACTACTAGTTGAATGTACACACCCATGTTTTTGCAATTCACCACCCATTGTTTCTCTTACGGTGCTTCTAGCCACTTGAAGATCCCTCATCTTTGTTCTTATGGGTGCGGAGTCATTCCTTCATTGGTGGTTGGAGAAGGTGACGTGGGCCGCCTTTAATGATTAGCGTCCTACGGTACAACACGTAGCTAAGTACCCATCTTTTGTTGCGTACTCGAGGTATAGCAGGGAAAGCTGCTTCCACTCCTAGTACCGGTGCTTGTCCCTTGGGAATGATTTCTTCATGTTCTTGTACAACGGGTCGATGATGGCCACTGGAAGGTCACCCATGGAGTCCCTTTCTCCACCACCTTTGATAAAGAACTACTCTTGGATGTTGACATGGTGTTCGTTTGGAATCGTTATCCATGCACGGGCATGCATCATTTTGTAGCCCCTTGATAACCCACAAGTATAGGGGATCGTGATAGTCTTCGAGGGTAGTATTTCACCCAAATTCATTGATTCGACACAACGAGAGCCTAAGAATATTTGTAAGTATTAGTAGTTGAGTTGACAAATCAACCACACTTGGAGAACTAAATATCTGCCGCAAAGTGTTTAGTAGCATAGTAGTATGATAGTTTTGATTGCAGTGGTAAGTGTAGAAATAATAACTGTAACAGGAACAGTAGCGGTTTTATAGGGATTGTAACAATAGTAGCAACAAAAGTAACTTATAAAAGATCAATATGTGAAGAGCGTAGGCATTTGATCAGTGAGCGATAATTTTGTTGGATAACATTCATCATGTGGCAGTCACAACCTAGAGAGACACACAATAGCTCCGATTCATTGATGTAATGTAGGCATGTCTTTCATATATAGTCATACATATGCTTATAATAAGAACTTGCATGACATCTTCTGTCCTACCCTCCCGTGGCAGCGGGGTCCATGAGGAAACTAAGGGATATTCGGGCCACCTTTCAATAGAGAACAGGAACAAAGCATTAACATATGGTGAATACATGAACTCCTCGAATTACAGTCATCCCCGGAGAGTATCCCAACTATTGTCACTTTGGGGTCTACGGATCAGAATAATCAAAAGTGCACATATAACTGCTACTTCTTGAGGTTGCGTTGTTTTTTCCCTCGAAGAGGAAAGGGTGATGCAACAAAGTAGAGATAAGTATTTCCCTCATTTAGAGAACTAAGGTATCAATACAGTAGGAGGTACAACCAAGTCTCCAATCTATGCACCTGCACAAATAATCAAACACGTGCACCCAACGCGATAAAAGGGTTGTCAATCCCTTCACGGTCAATTGCAATGGTGAGATCTGATAGAGATAGATATAAAAGATTACTAAAATGTCTAAACAATAAAAGTAAATAAAACTCAGTGAGGTATTTTTGGGTTTTTTTGGTTTATAGATCTAAAAATACATGATGGAAAATAGACCCGGGGGCCATATGTGTCACTAGAGGCTTCTCTCTTGAAGGCAAATAATACGCTGGTGAAAAAATTACTGTCGGGCAATTGATAGAAAAGCGCAAAGTTATGACGATATCGAAGGCAATGATTATGCATATAGGCATCACGTCTGTGTCAAGTAGACCAACTCCTGCCTGCATCTACTACTATTACTCAACACATCGACCGACTCTTGCCTGCATCTAGAGTATTAAGTTCAAGAGAACAGAGTAACGCTTTAAGTAAGATGACATGATGTAGAGGGATAAACTCAAGCAATATGATAAAAATCCCATCATTTTATCCATGATGGCAACAATACAATACGTGTCTCGCTACCCCTACTTTGTCACTCTGTAAAATCATGCAAGATTGAACCCAAAATTAAACACCTCTCCCACTGCAAGAAATACCAATCTAGTTGGCCAAACCAAACTGATAACTCGAAGAGAAATACAAAGATATAAAAACATGCATATAAGAATTCGGAGAAGATTCAAATAATATCCATAGATAATCTGATCATAAATCCACAATTCTTTGGATCTCGACAAACACACCTCAAAAGAAGATTACATCAGATAGAACTCCAAGAACATCAAGGAGAACATTGTATTGAAGATCAAAGAGAGAGAAGAAGCCACCTAGCTACTAGCTATGGACCCACAGGTCTGAGGTAAACTAACACTGGTACAACGACGTGCTAAACAAACGGTTTTAACCCCTTTTCGCGACGGCATTTGGAACCGTCGCCAAGTGAGTGTGTGCGATAGGGTGTCCTTGATGACCCACAAGTATAGGGGATCTATCGTAGTCCTTTTGATAAGTAAGAGTGTCGAACCCAATGAGGAGAAGAAGGAAATGATAAGCGGTTTTCAGCAAGGTATTCTCTGCAAGTATTGAAATAAGTGGTAACATATAGTTTTGTGATAAGATAAATTGTAACGAGCAACAAGTAACAAAAGTAAATAAAGTGTAGCAAGGTGGCCCAATCCTTTTGTAGCAAAGGACAAGCCGGAACAAACTCTTATAATAGGAAAAGCACTCCCAAGGACACATGGGAATATCGTCAAGCTAGTTTTCATCACATTCATATGATTCGCGTTCGACACTTTGATAATTTGATATGTGGGTGGACCGGTGCTTGGGTGATGTTCTTACTTGAACAAGCATCCCACTTATGATTGACCTCTATTGCAAGCATCGGCAACTACAACAAACGTATTAAGGTAAACCTAACCATAGCATGAAACATGTGGATCCAAATCAGCCCCTTACGAAGCAACGCATAAACTAGGGTTTAAGCTTCTGTCACTCTAGCAACCCATCATCTACTTATTACTTCCCAATGCCTTCCTCTAGGCCCAAATAATGGTGAAGTGCTATGTAGTCGACGTTCACATAACACCACTAGAGGCTACACAACATACATCTTATCAAAATATCGAACGAATACCAAATTCACATGACTACTAATAGCAAGACTTCTCCCTTGTCCTCAGGAACAAACGTAATTACTCACAAAGCATATTCATGTTCATAATCAGAGGGGTAATAATATGAATATAGGATCTGAACATGTGATCTTCCACCAAATAAACCAACTAGCATCAACTACAAGGAGTAATCAACACTACTAGCAACCTACTAGCACCAATGCCGGACTTTGAGACAAGAATTGGATACAAGAGATGAACTAGGGTTTGGAGATGAGATGGTGCTGGTGAAGATGTTGGTGGAGATTGCCCTCTCCTGATGAGAGGAGCGTTTTTTATGATGATGGTGATGATTTCCCCCTCCGGGAGGGAAGTTTCCCCGGCAGAACAGCTCTACCGGAGCTCTAGATTGGATCCGCCAAGGTTCCGCCTCGTGGCGGCGGAGTCTCGTCCCAAAAGTTCCCTCTAATTTTTTTCTCATCGAAAGACTTCATATAGGAGAAGATGGACGTCGGAGAGCCACCAGGGGGCCCACGAGGTAGGGGGCACACCCTAGGGAGGGGGGCGCCCCCCCACCCTCGTGAGCAGGGTGTGGGCCCCCTGGCCTTCATCTTTGGCGAGGATTTTTCTTTATTTATTTTAAGATGTTCCGTGGAGTTTCAGGACTTTTGGAGTTGCGCAGAATAGGTCTCTAATATTTGCTCCTTTTCCAGCCCAGAATTCCAGCTGCCGGCATTCTCCCTCCTGATGTAAACCTTGTAAAATAAGATAGAATAGCCATAAGTATTGTGACATAAAGTGAAATAGCAATCCATAATGCAATAAATATCGATATAAAAGCATGATGCAAAATGGGCGTATCAACTCCCCCAAGCTTAGACCTCGCTTATCCTCAAGTGAAAAGCCGATAACAATAAATATGTCCTCATGTTTAGAGGTCGAGGCGTCGATAAAAATAAAATACGGACATGAAGGCATCAAGATTATTCTCATAAAAGCAACATATATAGATTTTGTCATATGATTACTTATGTTCAAGCACTACAAAAAAAAGACACATCCATGACATTTTGGGCCGAACGAATTTTTTTTCTATCATACATATGACACTTCTATGACGATAATTGTGACAAAATCCGATATCATCATAGATGTGGTGGGCTCCTACTTCTATGACAAAAAATCATGACAGAAAAATGGGCTTTTCGTCCTGGGCGGGCCGGAGACGCAGCTGCATGAAATTCTTTGGGCCGTCCATGACGGAAAAAACCGTGGTAGAAGCGAGGGGGAGGAAAATTTCGGGGAGTTCCCGGTTACGGTGGGAGGTCGGGGGCCGAGCGATGCGCGTTTCTCTCATACACGTACGCACGTGTGTGTGAGGCGTTGGCTCTAACTGAACCCGAGCGAGGCGTTGGGCTCTAACTGAACCCGAGCGATTGCACTGAGGCTACGCGTTACTAAACCCGATCGATCGATCGATGGGTGTTAACTGAACCCGATCGAGCGATTCCTTGGCTACTGCTGCTAACTGAAGCCAATCGATGGGATGAACAGTGAGCATTGGGGGGGGGGTTGGATGAACAGTGAGCGGTGGCATTGCCTCTAGATGAACAGGACCCCGTGGTGTGGTGGAGGGTTGGATGAATAGTAGACGGTGGAGGGGTGCCCGTGGAGGGGTGGATGAACAGGACCCCGTGGTGTGGAGGGCAGGATGAATAGTAGACGGTGGAGGGGAGCCCATGGAGGGGTGGTTGAACAGGACCCCGTGGTGTGGAGGGCTGGATGAACAGTAGACAGTGGAGGGGTGGTTGAACAGTAGCCGGTGGAGCAGCGCGCGGTGGAGGCTGGATGAACAGGAGCCCGTGGAGGCTAGAGGAGGTCGACGGTGGATGAACAGTAGCTCGTGGAGGCTGGAGGGGGTCGACGGTGGAGATGAACAGTATCCCGTGGAGTCCCATTTTGCGATACGCCACACCCCTCCCGATGAACAGGAGCCCCATTTCGACCGTAGTGCTCCAACACAAGTCCGTTTCCTCCGTTTTGCGGTACGCCACACCCCTCCTGATCAACAGGACCCCTGTTTCGACCGTAGGAGGTCCCTTTCCTCCGTTTTGCGGTACGCCACACCCCTCCCGATCAACAGGACCCCCGTTTCGACCTTAGGAGGTCCGTTTCCTCCGTTTTACGGTACGACAGGCCTCGTTTCCATCGCCTCTTCTGTCCAAGCCCTCCCGATGAACACGACCACACATTCCGTTCCGACCCATCAACACGACGACGACGCTGTTTCTCCGTTCTGACCCAACCATGTACACGAGCCCTCGCCGTACGTATGCGCGAGTAGGCGTTCGAGACCCCGCCCGTATGTACACATATGTGGCCGTATTTTCTTTCTTGCACACTGGCCGCTGTATGTACGTGTACATGCTACATGCGCGCCTCTACTACGACACGTGCGCGCCTCTACATCGATCAGTATGTACGTACACGTTCAGGACCAGAATGTCAACGCTACGTACGCTTCGACCAGGTGGGTCCCGACTGTCAGGCACTTCCTTGCCTGCGAAGATGTAGCTAGTGGGTCCCAACAGTCAGGGGGTGAATCGTTTTTTTTTGCCCATACGCACTAACTTGCGTGCGAAGATGTAGCTGGTGGGTCCCAGCAGTCGGGGGGGCTAATCGTTTTTTTTGCTCGGACGCACTTCCTTGCATGCGAAGGTGTAGGTGGTGGGTCCCAGCAGTCAGGGGGGAAACGTTTTTTTCGCGAAATACGGTGGCCCGTCCGGTGGGTCCCTGCTGTCTGGTGGAGGAATCATTATTTTCCACGTAATAAGGAGGCACTTCCTTCCTCCCGCCGTGGACCCAACTGTCAGCCTCTCCACGTACAGTCCACGTCCGATGGAAGTCGTTCCTTGACCACGCTGACCACGCCGCGCCGAGAACACCAGGGCGGTGGACGACGGTGAGGCCTAGGAAGGGGACGACGGGGAGCCGGGGAAGACGCGGCAGTGGAAGCCCCCCCGCGCGCGGAGAGGAGTACGTGGGTTCACTGGTTCGGCTGCGGTGTGAGGCTGCCGTCGCTGTAGGGCCTGGCCAGCGGTGGGAATAGTAGGGGGCGGTGAGGCCTCCGCGGCAGCACAGCCGGCCACGGGAGGCAGGAGCATGCGGCACAACCGGCGCTGCTTTGGGCGGTTGGAGCAAGAAGACCAGAGGTTGAAGAAGCACTACGGCCATTGGATGGACATCGTACGGTCAATGGAGCTAGAATCGTTCATATTGACTAAGTTGACAAAGCCCTTCATCCCCGTCAACTTAGTAGGCCCACAAGTCAGCCTCCCACCAAGGTGGGTCCCAGCTAGCCGGGGGAGTATTCATTTTTTGTGCGTAATAAGGCGGCACTTCCGGTGGGTCCGAGCTGACAGGGAGGGAACGTTTTTTTTTCGTGAAATACGATGGCCCGTCCGGTGGGTCCCAGCAGTCAGGGGGAAACGATTTTTTCGCAAAATACTGGTGGCCCGTCCGGTGGGTCCCTGCTGTCAGGTGGAGGAATAATTATTTTGCACGCAATAAGGAGGCACTTCCTTGCTGCGGCCATGGACCCAGCTGTCAGCCTCTCCACGTACAGTCCATGTCCGATGGAAGCCGTTCCTTGACCACGTTAACCGCGCCGCACCGAGCGCAGCAGGGCTATATATAATAATTTATATATAGCTCATGGAAACTTCTTATGCAATTTATTGCAGTCGTTTTTTTGGTTAGCCTGGGCCAATTTCGCATATTTCTGTGGGTTCCAAACTATTTTTAATACCGAAATGTACAACTAGATTTAAAGTACTTTGACGATATATTTAAATTAGGTTAATGCCCAGTGAAATAGGAATCTGAAAATGTGATAAAATTCAGAAATTTTAAAGTAATTGCCAATTTGTCATCTGTTTTTATATTTACAACCCATTTCATATTACTTTCAAGATTTGTAGGCGTCTTGAAAGAGTTGCAGCCCATCAGGGCGTAGAAAAATAAGTAGTCCTGGATTGGGTATTCTTCAGAAAAAATAAACCGGGCTCATTTTCACAAAGAAAAAATAGCTGGGCTGGTCACATGGTGAACATAAAATATAAGCCTGGGCTAGACGGGCCACAACCCAATTCAAACCCCGCTCCGTCTCAACAATACCAAACAAAAAAAATACTGCTCGAGTAGCTATGTCCCAGGTGTCAGCCGATCTTGTGCTGTTCTCTTGTCTATTGACCATATACGCTCATAATGTCATGGGTCCCAGATGTCAGGAAAACACTAGGAGGAAGCATTTTATTTTTCCATACGCTGACGTGGTGGGCCCCTAATGTCATCCTCTCCACGTACTTCTGCCGATTCTTGTTGTTTGTAGACCATGTTGACAACGTGAGAGGGCGGCACCGCGGTGAGCGCACCAAAGCGCACGGAGGATCTCGGCGTTAACGATTTAGGAGACGGTGGGGCAGCGATGCGTGCGCTGAGGCGCAGCCAGCCGTGGGAGGCAGAAGCAGGCGGCCCCGCCGGCGCTGGTTTGGTTTTGGCGGCTGGATGAAGACAGGACTGAAGAAACACGAGAGACTGTAAAAGCAGCAGGAGTACTTAACAACCTTAACTGAAACCAGTAGGGGCACTTAACAACCAAAGCTGAAAGTAGTATGAGTACTTATACAGGTTCAACCGTACAAATCACGGCTCGAACAGTGCTAATTTGCCTACAGTTAACCAAGGGTGAGGCCGCCAAGCCCCAGGACAAGGCCCAGGCGCCACCCCGCGCATCTACAACCTTCTGAAAGCGGCTTCATCTCGCAACATGGTCAATAAATAGGATATTCGCTTTAGAGCCATGGAAAAGCATGAACATAATCTTCTGTCCCATTCTCCAAGATGGACGAGCCTTCATTATTTGAGACCACCCATGAATAAGTATCTTTTCACCTCCAAGGGGAATTGAGTAGGTCGACATATACATCATGTTGTGACCAAGCGCAAGTCTGACTCGACCATGGTCAGGCATCTGTATAGGAACAATAGAACTCAGCAGTTCCCGTTTCAAGAAGATCATAGCTGTAAAACTGTGTATAAGCAATAGTTTATGAACAACATATATAACAGAAAACAGCTCGTACCATAAGTTTCTCGACACAGTTGGACCTGTTCAACGAGTGCAGCAGTGGCACACATATCCCACGTGGCCTTCCACCATTGAAACGCCCCACAAGGACCTCAAGGCGATCAATAAAGTGTAGGAACTTGTGGATGTCGATCCAGTCAACTTCAGTGCCATTAGTAACAGCCGAGTTATTACAGAGTAACAAACGAGCAGACTGCTTAACTCTGAAAAAACCTACACGTGCCACCAATTATAAGAAAATATTAGTTAGAAGTAGCATCTTCGTGAGAGATTTGTTGCTACTTCTAAAGTTAAATTGTGATTAGTTAGACAGAATAGGTGGATTAAGAAGTAATCGAGGCAACAAGCAAGAACCAGATACAAAACTAACATGGATGAATAATTGGAACGACATCGGGGTGGAAGATCGCAGTGAAGATGAGACCAGGTTCTGCCATTTCCATCAACATTCGTGCGCCAACTTTCAGTCCGTAACACTTGAGAAAGTTTATCCAAGTTTGGCCATAAAAAAGCAGCGATCTTCTTGGTTCATGAACCCAACTCAGAACTTATATCCATGGCTTGTCTTCATTGTGACCATTAAACTAGTGTATTCAGTTATGGCAAGGCCGAGCATCTTGAGTACATGTGTTCTGGCAGAGCAAATAATACACTTCACGAAAAATAATATGAGAACACAGCATGTTCAAAAAAACCCCACCCTCCCGGATAGAAAAGAGGATTCTAGGAACATACTATGCGCGTTTCAAAATGCTGTGTTAGAATGAGAAGGAACAAGTGTGGCATCTCGCCGAGGGCACAGAAACCTGTAGGGTACTCACACTTTGGGCACTGCAAATGAAACACACTAGATTCAGTAGGAAGAAAAATGCATCAACGGCGGCGGCTACCATCCTAGGATTAGCTGCGACCAAGGGACTTGGGTTTATCAGGGATGGATGAAGAATTCGTACCTGGTTCTCCATGAGAAAACCCTATGCAATCTCCGAGAGGGGTTTTCTCTGAACAAGCAGATGATGGAGAAGGGATTTAGGCCCAGTGAAATATTGCCGCTTCGTCCGTCCAGCTTACTGCTAAAGCTGGAAGGGGGGGTTCTGATTTGACGGCTCATTGGGCATTACTGCGGCGCTACGACCAAGGGACTTGGGTTTATCGGGGATGGATGAAGAATTCGTACCTGGTTCTCCATGAGAAAACCCTATGCAATCGCCGAGAGGGGTTTTCTCTGAACAAGCAGATGATGGAGAAGGGATTTAGGCCCAGTGAAATATTGCCACTTCGTCCGTCCAGCTTACTGCTAAAGCTGGAAAGGGGGGGGTTCTGATTTGACGGCTCATTGGGCATTACTGCGGCGCTACAACCGGGGTGTGTCTACCGTGAAGTTGTGCACTCTAATTTGTGCATATGACACGTGGACCCCGTTGCCGGTTGCCCCACATATCAGCGAAAGGAAGTAGAAAGACAGGAGTAACTAGTTACACATAAATATATTTTTTGACAGAGAGATACTCCCTCTGTAAAGAAATATACAAATCTTTTATATCACAGGCTCACCTTGCCAAGAAATATACTCCCTCTGCAACGCACGGGCATTATGGGGGTTTAGCTTTTTTATGGGGGTTCAGCTGAGAATATAATACTCAGATAGGCTCAAGGTTCTGGACTTTGGGCCGCAGGCCGACCCTGCATGTTTGGGGCCCATGTGTTCTACCTCAGCGCTTTTAATATTGCAAGCGATCGGTACGGTGCTGGTCTTAGATGCTGTCGCAAGGCGAATACACAAAATTGAATAAAGCACGGCAGCTATTGGAATGAAATTGAACGACAGTTCCTAACCAGCAATCAGAGTTGCAATTCTATCAATGATATACCATGTGATAAATAATACTGTCGTACTACTTATACACATAGGACACTTGTTTCACCATGCCAGATTATTACATCAAAATCTCTCGGAGGATAGATCAGTTCGGCAGTTGCGTGCTGCTAATTTCAAAGTTGATTTGGACCAGCTCTCCTTGCCGAGAAAGTTCGATTTTCACATCATCCCCTACCGCAAGATATGATTTAGATTTGAACCTTGACCATCCTTTAGCATCAATCATCATGCAACCATCCTTTGTACTTACGGTATATTGAGCAGGTTCATTCACACCAAGGCTGCGCATGGTAAGAGAAACTTGGCCGTGGTCGCCCGGATTGTTGAACGACTCCCTCGTTGCTCTAGGAATTCTCTATTTGCAAACAAGAAGACATACCCAAACAGTTAGATCCACACAATGAATCATGTGAAACAACATGGAAAGAAAAAAGAACGAAGCACTTGGGCGGCCAATGCTTACCAAGAAGGTGGACATGTTGGTTTTTGTAAGGACTTTGGTATATGAAGTGCGAACTGCTGCCCAGTCTGTTGCCGGTGCAACTGCACGGGCTGGAGCAGATGTAAGTGCAAGTGTTGGTGCAGGTGCCGAAGCCGCTGCTCCTGCCGGAGATGGTGCTCCTTATAGAGCTGGTGCCAGTGTCGGAGCAGGTGCCGGTGTCGATGCCCGATCCTCCGGTAGATCAGACTGATCCGCTGACGCGGTCGGTGCCCAATCCTCATCTGGATCAGACTGAGCTGCTGCCGCTGTCAGTGCTAGAGCAACTACCGGTGCTCGATCTGTGCGAGACAGCGGCGATCGTGTCTGGTCTGCTATGATCAGCTTTCTAACTTGACTAGGATCCGTGACCGTGATCTAGTTTTTTTCTTCATTTCTTTTAAACACGAGAAGGACTAATTGTGGCATTTTTGTTAAACCAAACTGCAGTTCATCATAGGGATTCAGCTTGTACTCAGACAACAGACTGATCCAATTTTTTCCAGTAATATAAGTGATGGACAGTGCCTTCGTTACTGACACGACATAACAAGTGAAACCTGCAAAAATAGCCATCGTAGAGCAAACCAAACGGTTTATTCTGTGATGAATGTCACATGGAAAAACCTGCATCGTAAAATTGCAGGAAAAGAAAGAAAACATGACATTAAATCAATAAGATTTAGACAGTAAATCAATAAGATTTACTTGATGTGACACGAGTGAATCCTTACCAAGAAATCACTATGTTGAAGTACTAAACAGAAGATTGATCGTCCAACTAGGCGTGGCATGCAGGGGCCCTGCCTACTCCCACAAGCAGGACCGTCCAAAGGTCATGACAAATCGTATGGACCGAACATCCATGGGACTGGAAATCCTGGTGGGTGCGATAAACCCTGCAATGCATACAGATATTGGAGTGTAACCATAATTGATAAACCATCCTCACAAAAAATATGATCTGGATACTTCAAAATATACAGACTGAATTGAGTGGACAGACATTAACATAGACCGTTCTCAGGACTGACCACACACCAAAAGCAGCAGTACTAATAAACAATATAGGGTTCACAAACACAAATCAAGTACTGAACAATAGTACTTACTACAGACAAGGAAAGTTGCACTAACTAAACTCTGCAGACTATTTCTTGCCACCGACCTACGGGATGAACCCCGCATAACTGACTAGGCCATGGACTTCGTGTGAGATGTCTACACGCACCATCACCATCTTGTCAACCTTGGAGAACCCAACAGAGTGGTCTTTCCACTCATAAACATGATGATGAAGACATGCCGCATCAGATTTGTTGGGAAGCTTTACAAGAACCACACCCTTCGTAATCGAAGGCACAGCCAGGAAATTGTTTTGGTCAAGTACAGCCTCGAGAATACGCCTGACAACAATGCTACAAGAAAACACTAGTTCAGGACACGTGGCGAGAAGGACACAACAACTGGATAGTTCAGCAGTAGAACTCATCATCAGGTCTTCCAGTTCACACGGCATGACTTTGAGAACTTCATCTCCACTGCGGACCTGGTTCTAATTCAAACATAAACCATATTTTATTACTACCTCCGTTCAGAAATATAAGATGATTTTCGATATTATACTCCATATATGACTACATATACGCACAGAAATGAGTGAACAAAGACACTAGAGCATGTCTTCAAAGGCATGAGAGCAGAGGGATTACATGCAAAATCCATAACAGAAGTTACTGAGGCAAAGATACCCTCTTAAAATGTAGCATTGATGTTCATAAAGTACTCCCTCCGTCCCAAAATTCTTGTCTTAGATTTGTCTAGATACGGATGTATCAAGTCACATTTTAGTATTAGATACATCCGTATATAGACAAATCTAAGACAAGAAATTTGGGACAGAGGGAGTAGTTGAAAGTAATCTATAAGAAATCAGTGTCAACCTCTCGCATGTTTTGGTCAAAAGAGGAATTTAGAACCGTCATTTGGGACACAAAAATCATATGCAAGATCACCCAGAAAGTTGTACTACTAGTACTAGTACTGCGTGCTAGATGAAAAAACACGATCAAGATCGAGAAAAAGATCGTCAAGAAGAGATATTACCTGGACTTGCTTAATGAGGGATTCCGGAGAGGGGGGCTTGGACAGGGCGATGGCTTTGAGCTTGTCTGCGGTAGTCTCGGCGGGGTGCTTGCGCTTCTTCGTACCATGAGCCTCGACGGTTTTGGCCGGAGCCATAGACATCACTTCGGCCGGTGCTCCAGCGTCAATCAAGAAACTGTCAAATAGAAATAAAAGAAAAGAAACCATAATCACAAACCCAAAAGAAGAAAAGAGAGGGAGTTATAGGATCAGTCTCGGGGTTGCAAGACCGGGCCTTGGCCAGAATCAACACCATTGATGCACTCACCTTTTCTTCTTTGGGAGAGAAGAACAATGGCAGAAGCAGGTCGGGGTTTTCTGGAAGAAATGAGGAACAAGATGAGGCAGAAGCGAGGGTTGGGTAGAGAGGAAGCTGAGAGAGAAGAGTGAAATGATGGTTGCTTCGTCCATCCAACTTACTGCTGGAAAGGAGAGGGTTTTGTGATTTGACGGCTCATTGGGCATTACCGTGGCGCTTCAATCGGGGTAGTCTACCGTCACTCTACTACGGAGTAATTTAGTGCATGGCTGTTGGACCCTGATGCTGGCTGTCCCACACGTCGGCGAAAGTGAGTAATTTAGTGCATGGTTGGAGGAGGATCCGCACGGTAGAGTGTGTCCACTGTTTTTCAAAAGAAAAAATGATTACAAAAGCGTTTCCACTCTTACGACGGAGGAGTGCGAAACACGGCAGCCACTTGAACATACACAATGCTCCTACTACTAGGCATGTGCAGTGGTTCATACGTCAGTACTACACAATCTTGTTGCTAGTGTAGTAAGATATGATGATAACAAATGATGTTGTGCACATGTCAACTACTCCTATATGTAACAAATACACGAAGAGGAAACAACTATATTGAGATGAGAATGCAACCAAACACACCCACACGCTTTGTGCTACAGTGACTGATCTACACCGTCTAAGTTTGATCCAACGGTCATGTTGCGCCGAAACATGGACATGCCCATGCAGAGGGCGCCTAAACACCACCGAAGTCCCTCTGCTTCTCGAGGCGCACGACGTTGGTGATGCAGGGTGCAACCGCCCACAGAGCCCGCTCCCGGTCAACGGGAGCCAGCTCGTCAAAGACGGCGTCCAATGGCACGAATGGATTCCGGTGACGGAGCCCTGAAAGGATTCGCCCGGCAACGGCAACGGCAGCCCGCAACCCCTCCTTGTCCAGCTCAGCCCCCACCATCGCGCGGAGATGGCTCAGCTCCTCGGAGATATAGGTGAAGAAGGAGACCAGGTCAGGAAGCCGCGACTCGTTGAAGTCGACCGGGTGGTCGAATGGGTTTAGCCTGATGGCCGACATCATCGCATTGGCACGACGGTAGGCATCGCGCAGCCGCAGCACGTGTGTGGCAACTTGGTTCACCAAGTGGCTGAGGCGATCCTAGACCTCGTCATGATCGGCCCGCTCGCGCTCCAACCGGCTCCCCTGACGGCCTACCGTATCTCTCGCTTTCTACAGCAACGCCGCCGACACCTCGAGCATCTTTGTGGTGGACGCCTGCCGCTTTGAAGCTCCGTGAACTCCGGCACATAACGGAGGAGCATGGCACTCCTCTCCTCGTTGAGCTCACGGAGCTCCACGTCCTTGGCCCTGAGCTCCGCATCCTTGGCATGTAGCTCCTGTGTCGGGAGCCTCACCTCGAACTCCGTGATCTGCTGCGCCGCCATGGAACCAGGTAGAAGCAATGGGGAGAGGAAGCAAAGGGGGCGAAACGGCTGAAAGGCAATGCAATCTATGGGAAGGCCGAGGGAGCGGGGAATCTTTTGGTTTTCACCACGGTAAAACACTAGTCGACGACTTCTCACATCAGGGAGCGGTGGGTTTTTACAGGCGGAGTCATTGTGACTAATTGCTGCTGCGCCTGCTCCCGTCAATCAAAAAAAATAAAAATCCTGCCGCGCCTGCTCCCGTCAATCAAAAAAATAAAAATCCCGCCGCACCCAAACACCAGAGCAACGCCGCGGTGGATATTTATATTTACCTGCAGGCAAGTAGATAAAAAAAGGGGTGAAAAAACAAATGTGACAGCGGCCTAGCTAATCGGTCGAACTAGCCCAACTAGCTAGCCACCGTGCTTCACTTATGTAATCGGCGGGAAAGGTGGTCTTTCGTGATTTGAAGACTCATTTACTTGCTTCGGCGCTACGACCGAGGAGGACACAGAAAACGCACGGTAGGGTGTCCCACGTCAGGAAGAATATATGCGTGCACCACCCGGGAGGACCCCGAAACCGCGCGGTAGGGTGTGCCACGTCTCGGCACGGAGGAAAAATGTGCATGTAAAAATATACTATATCAGACGTAGTACCTATGGTTCGACCTCGGGACCCAGCCAGTCGGTCGAAAACACCCCACTAGCCACACAGCTTCATCATGCAAACGTTGCACGGAGGATAGATGTGGTTAGCTCCGTCTCGACCAGCCACAACGTCTCTTGTTCTAGGCGATTCTTCTATTTTCCATGCTTTTTTTAGTTGTAATAACACCATGGCAAGCTAGCGCCGCTCTTCGTGTGTTCCCGTGCAAAGGTTAGACGACGGAGAGAAGAGAGATTGAGATCGCAGACCTGGGACCCACAAGTAAGTGAGACAACGGTCATGCACGTGTTGACGAGGCACTCCCTCTACTCTACTCAATGAAAGTACTGTATAAATAAAATCAAGTTATGGGACAAAGCCAACAACCGTTCGTTTTTTCAGGCTATCGACTTATGCTTTGTAGTCCAGGTTGCCAGTTCGAATCTTGTCTTTCAGATTTGTTAGTTTTAGGTCCAAATTTGATTAATGACAAGTGGGACCCCCGTGTGTTGTTCCGATATTTCAGTGTAGGATGGTTTTTTGGAACAAACACTTTGCACGGTTAGACAAGTAACGACACGAGTTACACGTATTTTGCATGTTCATGAACAAAAATGACAGCGGCATAGAATATCACATCCACCCCGCAGCTTAGATACTATGGTGATACGAGTTTTCACACTGTTGGAAGTGAGATCCAATGGCTTGGGAGTAGTCTTTGTAATTATGCGCAATTTCCAAACTCTCCAAAGGTTTTTTTGCAAATAAAACATTCAGGCCTCGTGTGTGCCGATGCATCTTTGATCCAACAGCTCCCCGGTGCACATATTAGGTGCTCCCCGTAGCTTAATTACCCGCTACGGTGATATGAGCATCTAGGTCGTATGATCAGTGATCAGATGGCACATGCGTAGTACTTGTAGTTTCTGCGCATTTCCCAAACTCTATCAGCCGTATATTGAAAAAACATTCAAACCTCCTATTGTGGGCCGTTAGATCTCAGTGAACTCGTATCACCATAGAATCTACGGTGCGGGAGCACCTCATACTCTCCCGTACGAGAAAACATAAGGTGCTATCGCAGCTTGGATGCTACGGTGATACAAGCTTGGAGGTCGTTTGATCTGAGATCCAATGGCATCTGAGCAGTCTTTGTGCTTGTAAGCAGTGGCCGAACTCTTTTGGGGCTTTTCTGCAAAAAACCATTCGAACCACCGAGAAGGTGTTGGGTCACAAATCCAACGCCTCCAAAGAGCTTGTATCACCAAAGCATCTAAGGTGTGGTAGCACATGATATTCTTACATACAGGAGAATATGATGTCCTCCTTCATCTTAGATGCTACGGTGATATGAGCTTCGAGGTCGTTGGATATGGGATCAAAGGGAATCTAAGTAGTTTTTGTACAAATTGTGTGCAATTCTCAAACTCATCAAGGTTTCCTGCAGAAATATGAAGACACATCATGTGACCTGCTATATCTCAGATCTACAAGCTCCAAGCAACTCGTATCGGCATATAGCATCTAAGGTATGGGGGCACATGATATTCTCCCGGGGAGGAGGGGTGGGGGGTGCACAACCAATCGGTGGCCGGGAGGGTGGGGACAAATATAATCTAAACAACCCTAAACAGAGCTCCACAGTTTTATCTAAGGTCGAGGGGTTGACCCCCGACAATCATAGCTCTGCCTAAACAGAACATTTGCATGTACTGTAGTAATAGACTTAATATTCATGTTTCAGTTTCATGTTCATTTTAAATATTGAACTGAGGACCACGGATGTCTTACATTTTACTCCCTTCATTCCCAAATATTAGTCTTTTTAGAGGCTTCAAATGGACTGGCACATACGGATGTATATAGACATATTTTAGAGTCTAGATTCACTCATTTTGCTCCGTATGTAGTCACTTGTTGAACTCTCTAAAAGAATAATATTTAGGAATAGAAGGAGTATTTTTGAATTCGTGTCATACATGCACGGTTTGGAAAAATAGATGCACTATACTTATTGGATTGTTGTTGTGTTCGTGCATGTGTGTCTGTGTGTGTGTGTGTGGTCATATGCTTGATACATACAAAGTTTTCTCACCTCCATGTTGTTCATCTTTTAAATTTGAATTTGCATTGGAAAACTTACTAGGGATACCATGAAATGTGAAATCCACGTTGAGATCACTATATCACAAACTCACTCTAATTCAACAACTCGTCATAAATCAATTACCACGTTGAGATTAGTATTGGCAAGGAAAATACGGGTATTGTAATAGACATAGATTCGTTTGGCAATTTAAAAGGTTCCTTTCGTATTCTCAAATGGTAGGACCCAACGGCGTACCAGCCAGACCTTGGCTCGTGTTGATCCTAAAAAAAGCGGGCTCGTGTCCTTCGGTGGCGTGCGTGGTACACACATTAGGCAACCCCATTACCCCAACCAGTCGAGCCTCAGTGTTTCAAGTCGAAATATCTGGCGGCCAGAATTCCAGCCCTAGGGAATTCCCCTCATGTCCCCGGTCCATAATGACTACCGATGAACAACGGAGGGATGCTTTAGTAACTAGACAATGTTACCTACCATGCCGAGCACGGTTCAATTCCCTCGGTCGCCGCTCGTCAAGGTCACCCGTCAACTGCATTGCCTAGTACTACTACTACTACTACACCAGGATGAGCATAGAATTGAGCCCGTTTGTTCGTGCCTAGTACTTGAGTTAATATATCAGGCAATGCACTGGTACGGAGGGATTATCCTTTTACTCTGCATATATAACTTCTCTGAAGTCTAACTAAGCAAAATGTTTGACCAAATCCTTTCTTAAGAAATACAACAGGACAGATGTACGGCTTGAAAATTTATTGCATGATGCAGGTTATGATATTGTTTCGAATCCTGGATCTTAAATTTCTGAAAATCCAAAAGTGAGCATAAATTCTTGAAACTAAGCATGGTCACGTGATATGGCACAAATATTACTTCGTAAGTTTTTTCTTCAATTTGAGACAAGCTGCTTATGACAAGTTGCACAAATGAAGAGCCAAGGTATTTTGGAAGAAAGACCTGTCACGTTAAGGCGAACGCTTTCACTATTGAAACCGTGGACGTTTACGTGCCGCCACAAGTCCCCGCTTCTCATCGGCAATCGGCAGGTGCCGTCCGAGAAAGCGTGTGAGTCGACGGGAGGCGTGCGAGCAGACCGCTGCGCCGGCTGTCAGGGAGGCGTGTGAGCAGACCACTGTGCAGGCTCACCGGGAGGCGAGCCCTTTGACCTGGCTCCGCCGCCCACTGTCGTCCCAACTGCTCCCACTTTTAATGTCGCCGGCGCTGCAGTTTAAAATCAACCCTGCACTACCCGGTACTCCCTCCTTTCCTGTTTATAGGGCTTATCTCAAAATATTAGTTTTTCCATTTTATAAGGCTCAATTTTGTTGTTTCCCATCACATGTTCAGATTCCAAGGTAAATTAAATCATTGCATGCAAGTATTAAGAGAAAATTGACCAACGCATGTAATTTATGGATGCATGCATTGCAATTAATGCATTGGTAAACATATTTTTTTGAGAAAAACAAGAGCATTTATTGGGTGCTTTTGCAAACTAGAAAAAGTATTCCACCACTCACCATCTACCTTGGTTGGTGAGATTTTTGAATTGAGCCTTATAAACCAAAAAGGAGGGAGTATCGCTACAATCCTCTCTCTTACTCTCCGATTCTCCTGTCGTCTACCTCCAACTAGCCTGACCTAAACGTACGCCATGCCGCATCACGATGGTCTGCCCTTAGTGTTCCAGTTTCCTGAGGAAGACACCCAGCCAGAGTCTCAAGAACATAAGGCGCTTTGGGACGAGCTTGAACTGGCCTTGCGGGAAGATGTCGCGCCTGTCCCCGCTCCCGTTCCGGCTCCCGTCGCCCCGACTGCGCCAGCGCCCATCCCCGTGGCATTGATGAGCTGGGAGCCGCACATTGTCGCCGAGCTTGATCCCACGGGGTTCCACGAGGTGCCCGCCGACTTTCACACGCCCGTGCACTTGCCAGCGCATGCGCCTGTGCGTGCACTGACCCGCACGCCCGTGCCGGTGCCCGTGCACCTGCCAGTGCCTGCGTCTACACGTTCACTGACGTGCGCGCCCGTGCCGGTGCCCGTGCATACGAATGTCTCCACCGCGCCGTTGACAGCGCCTATCCCCGCGCGGGTGCCAGTGCCTCCCTCAGCGGCATGGATGGCCGCCGTCGACCGCTTTCTTGCACCAACGCCAGTCGCCTCCTCCCGCCAGTCGACTCGCTCCGAAGTCCAGAACATTTTGGCCTTCCTTGAAGCTAGGCCAACGTCCATGAGTATGCCAACAACGGCGCAAGACGCCGCCGTCGCCGTCGGTCAGTGGCCCGACGACACACAGAGCACGGCAGAGGAGCCGCTTCCCGCCGCGAGCCGCTGCCGCGAAATCTAAATTTGCAATGAAAAATGTTCGGATTGCCATGCTTAAAATCCGAATGTTTATCATTTCCGTTTATTTTAGATCGATCGTCATATAATTTAAATCGGAGTCAGACTGAACGAAATGTATGGTTTGATCGATTGAATGTTCTGCTAGAGCCGTATCAAATTAAATATAAAACATCATCAAGCCACATGTATTCCTTGTCATCCAACGACCTAGACTGCTTCAATGTCGAGCGCTCAACATGTTTAGCGTGCAGTTAATTTCATGCCAAAAATAGTGCTAATCACATGACAACACACAAATAATATCCTAGTAGTTAATATCCGCATGCACTTAATATATGTCCAAATTAATGTGCATTGCACGTACACACTGACTAGTGCTGCTAGTACGTGAAACTGGTGCCGTGACTTGTGAACGCGTCCAGATATGGTCAATGGCAACATCGCCAGCGAGTTCTTCCTATTTGCCCGTGCGTCTAAACACAGAAGGGAAGGAGAGAGAGAGAGAGAGAGCACACATGGAACCCACCAGTAAGTGAAGACGTGTAGATATATTTTGTGTGTGGGAGGAAGCAAGGTCAACCGATCACATAGGGTCGACGTGCGATCGAAAGAGTGAGATGGGTTGGAGAGAGTGACCTAGATAGACGATGTGCGTGAGAGAGTATACAATGTGAATTGGTCGAATTGGGCTCAAACATGGTGATATATCATTTTTGTCCGAGAAAGAGCGAGGTCAATCGAGACATACGGAGAGAGAGAGATATATATAGAGAGAGATTGAGTGAGTGTGGCCCACCATGAGGTCGAAAGAGTGGTGGCGGCTTGGATGGACCGGCCTAGATAGACAATCTGCGTGAGAGAGTATAGAGTGTGTCGATCGAGGCCCGAACAGGGAGAGATATCATTTGTGTGTGAAAGAAAACGAGGTTAAATGAGACTCGGATAAAGAGAGCGAGATTGAGCGAGTGTGGCCCGCCGTGCGGAAGAAAGAGTGAGATAGTCTCGAGGGAGTGACCTAGATATACAACGTGCGTGCGTGCGCATGCACGAGAGGTTGGGGGGCTAGATAGGCAATGCATGTATTTAGCGCGAGAGGGTGAGAGGGAGAGGGGGGGAGAGAGAGCTCGACATAGGGTGCAATGGAGGGTGTGTGAGGTAAATACATTTGGTAACAGAGTGGAAAAAGGGGTTGTGTAGTTGAGAGACTTAGAGATCGAAACATGGAGAGAAAGAATGAACGTGTGTTGGAAACCGATAGCTTCCTAAGGTGGTTAGGAGAGGAAGGTTGACCGATACAGGAAGTATGTAGTGTTTGTGCGGGGGGGGGGGGGGGGGGGGGGGCTGAAAGCAACATTTGAATGTACATAGTACGAGACTTAATATCAATGTTTCAATTCGGTGTACATTGTAAGATTTGAACCGAGGAGCAGGCATACGGGTAATTATTTCGAATTCGTGCCATACTAAGTTTCGAAAAGTTGACATTGACTCAGTTTGTTGTGCTATTTTGTAGGTCATATGTTTGAATCCATCCAAAAGTTTTCTCACTACCATGGTGTTCATCATATACATATGCATTTGTATTAAAAAAAGTAGCATGGATACAGTGAAATGTGAAATCCACGTTAGAATTGGAGATCGCTACGTGACACACACTCTAATTCAAATAACTAACTACGTGACACACACTCTAATTCAAATAACTAATTATGTGAGACGCACTCTAATCCACATTAGCGTGGGTACCGTTTTGATTTTTTTTCAAATAACTCCTCATTAATTAATTTATAGTACTCCCTCTATTCACTTTTATAAGACCTTGAAGACATTTCAGACAATCTGCAAAAGAGTTCATTTAAAGTTGTTTGAAACGACTTACAAAAGTGAACGGATGGAGTATCTCGTTTCGAACGACTAATTATTGAAAGGGAAACATGGGCATGGTAATACATACAGATTCATTTGCAAATGAAAGAAGATTCGTTTGCATTCTCAAATGTAGGCGCACCAGGCAAACCAGGGTCGTGTCATTGTGGACGCTGCTTCGGTGCCTTAAAGGCAACTGCCTTTGCGTCACTAACATGTGGGCCAGCCACCTGTTGGGCCCATATGTCATGGACACAAAGGCCGGTGCCTTAAGGCACCGAAGCATAGTCCTGTCGGGGTGGTCGCGTGTGTCGGACGGACGCGTAGCACCCAACCACCCACCCCCCCAAAAAAAGGACGACGATAATATAAGTTTGCGCTTCCATGTTTCGGATTGAAATATCTGGCGGCCCCAATTCCAGCCCTGCAAAATCTCTCTTCCCTACCGTCCCCTTCCATGCCCAGATTGCTCAAATCCCTAATTCGCCGCCAACCCTCGAATCGCCCCTTGTCTCGTCTCTTTCCCCACCGTTCCCCACGTCTATGCCGGACGACGACGACGAAGACGACGGTCGTGCTTCACCACCGCACCGGAGCTACCTCATCTACGCCCTCGTCCACCGCACCGGGTGGTCCACCGACAACGTCAGCCGCGGCAAGTATATCTGGCCATGGGCCGGGCCAGGCTTGGGCCGGGCCTAAAAAAGCCCATGGCAGAAAACTGAGGCCCAGGTCCTCCCAGGCCCTACCATCGGGCCTACTTTTCAAGCCCAAGCCCGACCCATCTGGTACAAAGCCCTGAAAAGCCCTTACGGTTTAGGGCCGTGGGTTGGGCCTCTTCCTTAAAATGTCAATATGCTAAGCCCAAGCCCGCCTAGGCCCTGCTAGTGGGCTCAAAACTTAGGCCCAAGCCCGGCCCACAGTCAAGCCCATCGGGCCTAGGCCCTGGATTTTAGTGCCGGGCCTGGGTGGGCCGACAGGGCCGGGCCTGAGATGGCCAGGACTAGCCGCAACCGACGTGCCTCACAGACACCGAGTTCCACCACATCAGGTGCGCTTCACTGATGCCGTCTCCCAGCTCACCGGGGCTACTTCACCAAGCACATCGTCGCAGCTCCGCCCCCTGAGGCCGTTGGGGCTTCACCAACGGTCTTGTCCACCGCATCGTAGCGCTCCGCTGCCACTCAAGATCTGCATCCATGCGCGGCCAGCCAGCGCATCACCCTCAACGGCTCTGAAGTGACCCGCACTCTAGCTAGGCGAGCATGCCCAAACACCGGCCCGAACTAGGTATCCACACATCACTCCCTTGTGCATTGTTCCGACGATGTTTGGATATCCTTTCACTGCTCTCTTAGCTTACACGCCTATGCAACTCTGACCTTAACTCTTATTTCTTCTAGAGATATCATCTGAAACAAGCAAATCCATATTTTAGCAAAGCATGACGGCGCTACGGGATCTGGTACACATCTTGCACACCCGTATAACCTTGTAAGTATCTGTCCTCTGGTACAACATCAAGGTCGATTCCTCTTATTAGATCAACCATTCGCCATGTCAAAAATGCAGAGGGGGATGCAAGGAGCACACGGCCTGCACATCCAAGCAAGTGGTAACATGGACTTCTACATGGAACATCCCAAGCGCAAGCAGAGCTGCAGTGAGCCTATACAACGAGCTAGCATAAGTCCCTGCTTTTTATTTAATTCGTACTGGCATTCGTGTATGATTTGTGTGCACTAGCTGATCCACGAATTCAAGTTACCAGGGGCGAACATTTAACTTAAAAATATGAAGGCACTTGCACTCCGGAAATCAACATAACTTGAGAAATGTGAAGCTACATGCACTTTGAAAACCAGCTAATGATCCAAAGTAGTTCAGATTATAAACACTAAATGATGCAAGCACCAAAAAACACAAAATGCAACATGGTGTACAAGGACTACAAACATGATCTGTACCTGCTTGAATTATTCGTTCTCTGGCTGAAAATATCAAAGTGTAATTGCACGTATGACCAGTGCGCAAACTGCATATCAATATATCTATCCTGCACAAGTATGCCAATAGTTTCAAACAACAGATTAGAAAAGTATTTATGCTATGTTGTCATGGTACAGGGACTTTCTGGTAGATGGCCTTGACGTTTCCTCAAGCTATGAAAATGCACTATAATTTGCTTGTCATCAATGCCTGCAAATCTCTCTCTCTCTCAACATAGTAGATCATCATTAGACACTAAATCCTTCAATGAGCTTGCAAAATGCTTGCATTAGATCCCTCATTAGACACTATATGTTCATCACCAGGAGCATGTAAAATGTTTGCATCAAATTCTTCATTAGCAGTATGTTCATTAGACACTTCAGGCTCAAGAACAACATGAGCTTGTATGTTTGCACCGGAAACTTGATTAGATACATCAGATTCATCAGTTCAGTATTGATTGGGGGAGTTATAAAATAAGTAGAAATTGGTTTTATTTTCTCATAGATTCCCTACATGCAAGCAGTTTTACAACACCGTCAGGTTTAACTATTGGCCAGAAATTGAAGAGTTGAATTAGATATAATCAGGGATGTGATGTACCTGCTTGTTGCGCATGCTACTCTTGCAATTAGCGACTGTACGTTTGCGCAAGCTCGATGCCATGCCTGTGCTGCCGCCGCTGCCTCCCACGCAGGCTACACCCAGGGTTGGATCTTCATCTTCTTGTCCTTCCATTCGCTTGAAGCCCGGCGACCGCCCTCCAACGAGGGCGCGAGGAAGTGCTGTGTCGGTCTGTCCAGCGGTGGCTAGGTTAGGAGCGAACCAGACAGCAGGCTGGAGCGAATGAATTGGGATTTTTCCTGCTGTCGATCGATATGGGAGGCGCTCGTTTGGGCCACGAGCCTGCTATAGGGCCTGCCTTGCACTTATGTTATTGGCCCATCCAAATTGAAACATTTTTCTTCACACTTTACATTGCCTGCTCGTGCGTTGGGACGAACAAAACTAGCGTGGGCCAACCTGGACGACTCAAACTAGGTGCACACTTTCCAGCCACCTGAGGCGGCCGCCCATACCAGCCCCTATGGTGGCGTCGCCCATTTTGCGTGTATGATTGGATAGTGAAAAATATTCCAGTGGCGCTTTTGATTTACCCACAGAATGGTTGAATTGCTTCTTTCTATGAACTGAGTTCGCCAATAATGTGAAGGATGCCAGTCTTTTCATCCTATTGTAGATTGCTTAGATCTCGATATGCCAAAAGTAATCGCATGAAATATACAGTAAAAGCCAGTGTGATGTGTTTGGCTACAACTAGTCTGACTACACGTCCACATATAACATATCAAGGACGCACCATCTTACCAGATTAACCATTCGACTTACCCATGCAGTAATAAGTGGCTAAATATTTAGTTTGCTACTGATTACATAATGGCACAGTCTGTTAATCATATTGTAGACTGCGCCTATCTATGTGTTTGATACTTACTATTAAGAATTACCTGTTTGCCTTAACTTAAAATATCTACTTGTTTGTTTAACTACTTTGCTGCAGCAACATCGGGTTACAATGATGTTAATAACTACTTCTCAGCATCCAATTGAAACTCTTTAATTCCTTGTTTGTTTAACTAGTTTGCTGTTATAACTCCCAGTTGAGATGTTTTGCTAACTTCAACTTTTCTGAATCCAATCGGAACTTTAATGGCAAAATAGGTTAGCCCAAGATCAAAGAGCAAGGTCCCCATGGACGTTGCATCATCCCACAGCAGTGGCACCGGCCCAATCGTGCATTATGAATTGCCAACTGCTGATGCTCTAGAGGCTAAACTAGTGGTAGAAAGAGATTCTGCTTCTACACTTAGAGATGAAGTTGACATGTTGAGGAAGTAAACAACACAATCGCAAGCGGTACTCAAGACAACCATTAAATATTTGGTGGATTTCAAAACGAAGCAAGCTGAGACTGACCAGATTGTTAATGTCCTGAAGGAAAAAAGGAAACTAAATTCCTACTTGGTAAATCATAGGTGAAATGTTCTTTCCATAGTTGAATAACCTTTGTATTATCTGTTCATGTAATCAATCAAACCATTTGTTTTAGATATCATGTAATAATTGTTTTTTTGTTTTTTGTTTGTAATTTTATTTGAGCACAAGTCTGTATTAATTGATAAGACTCGGAGACATTTCATTTGGATTGCTGTGCCAGACCTACAAATATGCCAATCGGGCTGAATGTGCATTCAGCAATACTAGTATAGATGGACCATAAGTGACACGCATCGGAAAGGGCCAAGATGCTGGCTAAGAAAAGGATGCTGTTGTAGCCAAAAAAAGTACAGTGGCCTGGCTTATGTATGTTAGTTGATATTATTGATCCATATACTCTATAAGTGTTTATATGTCTGTTAGTTCCGTACATTCTTGGTTGATTGACTCGGTATTTGAATCTTGATACATCGCTTGTGTACATATCTAAATGGGAGTACACATTTTGCTGTGTGTGACATTTGAGTTGGACATGAAGTGTTCCAAATATTCAAATTCACCTTAAACTGGATTCTAGTTTCTGAATTTGAGTATCAGCATTTGTAAACCATATTAATATATGACAGTGGAATACATCTTTGTCGTCCTTTTGAAGATATATAAAAACACATAGAATGATTTATAAAGATTCATATAGGAATACAAAATGGATTCGAATTTAGTTGCCAGGGTAAACATGGATGCTTATTGTCCCAAAATTCGAAAGAAACAGCAAAATGTCCACTCCCACATCGGCTGCCCGAAGCCAGGTGTTTGGGAGATGGAAATTACTGTCTACCCATTACACGGACAATCCATCGGCCCGATTTCCACTGCTCTAAATAGGGGTAGGTTAGTAACTTCAATTAGACGTGACATGACCGCCTCTGAGCCCATTCCGACACGGTGGGCGTCAAACATGGGCGGCAAAACTCATTTGATTCAAGCTCGTCCGAAAGACCTCTGTTTCTCCCTCCATTCCCCATTCATACACGGTGGGCGGCAAAACAAACTCTCCTCATCCAAAATATATGTAGGCTAATATTTTAAATAGGTGCAGACGTGTAACTTCCATCAGACGTGACACAACTTCCCTACCTGTCAGCCCCGTTCATACACCATGGGCGCCAACCGTGGGCGGCAAGACACCCTCTCCTCGCCCGAAATATTTACCGGCAAATATTTGGGAGATGCGAGATTACCGTCCTATCCCCGACCGACGAGACGTCCAAATTTGAAATGGGGGATAAGTTAGTAACTTTCCCATATTTCAAACAGGCGCGTCCCAAAAACATGGTTCCCCATACCTCCCCCTCCATTTTCCCATTCATACACCGTCCGTGCTAGAACACCCCATTCCCACACCAGCCTCCGTCCGCCACCCCATCCATCGCCGCCGTCCTCCACCACTTCCATCGCCACCGTCCTCCACCATGCCGGAGCGCCTACCAAGACTGCGTCGTCCACTACTAGAGATGGACGTTTCTCATCCACGGCGACGGACCAATAGGCTTGCATCGCGTCCTCTCGCTTCATCGGCGCCGTCGTCCTCTTTGTTGGGGCTGCTCACACGACGTTCTCTTCCACCGCAACGGGACTTATCCCCCGATGCACCCGTCTACCATCACTGATCTGCTTCAATGCCACCGACAGCCATCGCACCCCCGATGCCTACACGGTGCCACAAGAGAGGTGGTACTTCATATCTCCTCAACTTTTTGATCTCGACCAGAAAATAGATCTTAACTTGGTTACTCTACTTTCTTTTCAGCTCTTAGAATTTAGTTCTTAGTTCGAAGCAAACAATGGATGCTAAATATCATTTCTCCAGTTTGCAGCTTCAAATCTGCCATGGCACAGCCATAATACAGTTTAATTAATCATGCTTAGGGTTTAATTGATCATGTTGGTTCCGTGGTTGTCGGATTTCGGGTTCCGGCAGACCCTTGAGGTTCGAACACTGGGGTGCGCGCGGAGATTTCGCTTCCTACCTACCTGCCCTCCGCCTCGCTAAGATCTAAGCTATGGAAAGAACAACACAAGAGACACAGGGTTTATACTGGTTCGGGCCACCGTTGTGGTGTAATACCCTACTCCAGTGTGTGGTGTGGTGGATTGCCTCTTGGGTTGATGATGATGAATGATACAAGGAAGAACAGCCTCGCGAGGGTCTGTTCTTGGCTGGGGCGTTAAACTACTGGGAGGAGTTCAGTCACCCTTCTCTCTCTCTCTCTGATTGTCTTTCTCCGATTCAGCCTCCTATCGAACCTCTCCTCTTAACCCTTCCGAACCCTTCTCTTCTGTGGGTGGCTGGTCCTATTTATAGAGGCCCTGGTCCTCTTCCCAAATATCAAGCGGGAAGGGATCCAACAATGGCGGGCTAATTTGAAGGGGGACAGCTAGTACTCGCTACCCTGACAAAAGTAGTCTTTGCCTGCACAAAGCTCTGGTGGTGACGCCGTCCTGGGCTCCACGATGACCTCCGTCTTGCAGTCTTCCTGGTCCTGGTCTTGTTGCACCGAAATGGCAACCTTTGCCTAATGCCTCGGTACTCCACGGCTGCGCTTGCCCCCTTTGCACCAAAGAGGAAAGGAGGACACTGCGCGGGCTGGCACCCGCCTGGCGCCCTTGGTCGTCATGGCTTGCGTCACGGGAACCCCGTGAGGTACCCTGCCTTGATCTCTCCGCCTCCTCGCGAGCCAGCCTGATGAGGCCGTGCCTGAGGAAGCTCCGTGTCGTCCGCCCCGCGAGGCTTGGCCCCTCACGAGGGTCTTGGGTCTGTGTTGATGAAGATGGGCCGTGCTGGGCCCCCCCTTGAGCCACGCCACAGGCCGCAGGCAGGCAAGTCTGGGGACCCCCGTTCCCAGAACGCCGACAGTGGTGGATTCTTTAATAGGAGGGGAAACCCTCTTTTGCTAAAAAATATATGCTTAGAGTTTCCCCCTTTTATGATCACTATATGATCAGAATATGCGCTTCGTTTCATAATAACACTACTCCACCCATCAAGCTAAACAAGCTTAGTTGTTCAAATACGAATCTGATATTATTAAAACAGAGTTGTTTAATTGGTCAGCTAAATGTTCCTAAATTAGTTTCAAAAATGCATGTTCGCCGCTCGGGTGTGTCTCTTTGTGTGTGGTCTGGTCAGCATGTTTGGGGAGGTGAACTTTGCATATGCAGGGGTTTATAGGGAGACACTCTTCGAGTTGAAACCGCAATGCATTCCATAGATAATCTGACTACTTTTTATGTTTTCATGAATCTCAGATTCTGAACAGCATCATAATGATTATGAGCTTGCGATGAAAAGAATAAAGCAGAACAATGCCATGGCTGTCAAACTTGGCATTAAGGGACTGAAATCAAGTCTGGATGCAATGAAATGCAAACACTCTCCACCTACAGATTCATGCTCAGAATATGATCCTAACAGTGATTCTGAGCTAGAGGGAGACCTATGTCAATGAAGCTCCCTAGTAGAGGAGTCAGAGGCAGATGCCCTATCTTATTCACCCATCAAGGTACTTGCTCTAACTTTCCAAGGTTACATTGCTCGCACATATCTTGCAACTGATGCTTTGCATTGCTTCTACTTTGTTGAACTACCATTAGCTTAGTTTACGCATCGTGTATGTGAATACGCCCTGCCTATCCATTTTCAGTACATATTCCATCTTTCATCATACCATATTTATCCATTCAAATGCTGTTCTTGTGTATCAGACGTTCAAAAGGAAGAGGGCGATTGCTGATCGTGGAGGAGCACAAGCAAAGTATTTGGAAAAGGTAGTGGCACCTGATAAATTAAATAGCCCATTAGGTGTAGTTGCAATATCACCTGACCCACAAAATACCCCAACTCTAGCAGACTCTAGCCCTACTACACTGGTAATTTCTGATGCCCCAACTCAGCAGACCCCAACTGCAGCAAACATTATGATTATGCGAATTGACATAGCACCAGTTGTATGACGCAAAACCCCCATTCCAGCAAAGAGTACACCATATCCAGTTGCCAAATCCCTTTTCGAACCAGAGAGAGCCCCAATTGCAGCAAATAGGACCCCTGTTCCATTTCTTCCGAGTTTAGAAGACGAAGCTTATGTTGTTGTCAGGAACTTTGTGCGCATCTTTCCTTCATGGAAAGATTATACCGCAGACACAGAACAATTTCCAGTCTTCCTCAGCAACTTACGCGTAAGTAATGTACTAATGTTATTCATGGTCATTACTGCATATGTTTTTGCTGACAGAAGACACAAGATTTCATTCTTTTAAATAGGCGAGGCGCAAACTGGATTGTGATGACGAGCAAGGGTTGGTTGCGCTTTTGAAGCACTCGTTGATGAAGTATCGTTCCTACCTGAGGCAAGCGCACTTCGTTGGCAAGCCTGTGAACAAAATTTCTGTAAAGTCTCCGGTGCTACATTTATCTGACGATGACTGGAATAATCTTGTTACACATTGGTCTCGGCTGCACCGTAAGGTACTGTCTATGATATCACATCACAATTTGAACTACATTTCTGCATTTGCCTTAATGTCTCACTTGTACGAAAACTGTTAGCAGAAGAACATTCGTTCTCAAGGGACCACAGAATCTCGCAACTATACTGCAGACTGCATTGCTCTTGTGAGTACCTCTTGCCCTGTATGACCATATTTACTTTCATAGCTGTTTGATTATGTAGCATCACTGCACATGTTAGCCTCGTAATCATCCATTCGGTGGACATTATAAGATCCGTATGGACTCTTAGATAAATTTAGAATCAACCCAATGCTTTTGAAGAGGTTTAGCTCTGCAGTCCTCTTGTAAGGACTGAACATGGTCTATCACTGTACTTACATTAACAGCTACTCCCTCCGTCCCATAATATAAGAACATTTTGTATAGTACACCAGTGTTCAAAACACTCTTGTATTATGGGAAGAGGGATTGGTTCATTTTGTAGCATTCTGCATCTTATCTCCCTCGCCCACCATTTACTAAAAAAGATCAGATCTATATTTAATCTTACCAACAAGTAGAATACACAGACAATGCCAGTGCAGAAGTGTAGCCCGTTGCTCTTGTCAGTACATTTTGTCCTGTAACGCTTGTACTTCCAGGGATTGGTAGTTGATTATGTAGCATCAATCTGCATCTTATCTTCATTATCCTCTACCCCTTCTAGTATTATCATATCTATAATTACTCTCTACAAAATGTAGAGTACACGCAATGCTTATGAAGAAGATTCTGTGCTGAAATTCTTCAGTTATCCTTCCCTTGACATGGAGAAGGGCATTATAAAGCCGGTGTTAACTGTTAATGTAAGTCAGTCCTTCTAAAGCCTTTATCCTCAACTACTGTTTAATTTGCTCATACTCCCTATCGTTTACTGCTGTTTAGTTTGCTATTTCTACCAAAATGCATGTTCGTAAGAACCATAAGTTCTAAGTTTTACTTGTAAAACCAAATTCCTTATTCATACCATGCACATTACTTAATACTCCCTATATGTATGCTTGTTTTTGTGGATCTATAATCTAGTGTGTGGTGAAGCAGCCAATGTTTGCACCTTGTCATCTCCTATTTTATCTTACTGATGTGGCTGATGATATGAACAACATTCCATGCACATTATCCAAAATAGATACAATGATTTTCTTTGCCCTTCATCTATGCTTGTTATGTTGACATGGTAATCCAGTAGTGTGGTGAAGCTCCCCGCATTATGAACAATGCCAAATTATGTGATTGATATTTTGAGCATACTCTTTATTTTCTAATTTTAAATTGGATAGAATTGACAGAACAGTTATAATCTTTGTTTATACACGTGGAAAACCTGTCATCTCTCTGCTTTGTTTCAGGGTGATATGCCTGATGGCATGCACAAGTCCGCTGAAGGCTGCGAGACAAACCCAACATATATTGCAGCAAAGAAGGCAAAACATCTTGAAGATAGCGAGACAACCCCAAAGTCTTGTCTTGATGCAGTGTTCAAGTTACTTGCCACTAACAGTCAGACAAGCTCACAGAATTCGTTGTCTGAATCAGTTCGACTTCTTCAGTCCCAAGTTCTAGCAGAAAGGCATTGTGCAACTCAACTTTGACTTGAAGTCCTATCTCTAAGAAAGATTGCGGAGAACACCAATGAGAACCTCATCGCTAAACAGCTACACCTGGAATCTATGACCGACATGCTAGGCCGGTCTTACAGCCTTGCTCAGCAGCTTGCGCAGCAGTTCCCCCGCAAGGCTAACCTTTCTTGAACTGTCTTGGAAGTGGCCTGGGTTCAGTATTATTTTGTTACGCTGCAATGGTGCGCAGTTATTGTAATCTGCTTCTACGTTGCGCTTTATGATCACTGGTGGCGAACTTCGATGCCCAGTGGATGTAATATACCTTAAACCCCTTAAACCCTTTATTGTATAGTGTAGGTTTATTCTAAGTAGACGTAATTTCTTTATTGTATAGAGTAGCTTTGTTCTTAATTCATACTAGTTACGCAGCAGCATGAAATGAACCCCGGCCCATGATTGTGCGAATCAAATCACGGGCTTTTAACAGGCCAAAATTGTCTCGGTCCTTATTTGGCCCAATCAGATATCGGCTGCGAGCAGGCCGGATGCAAACAGGGCCGTAGTTAGGCCCAACTATATGACTGGCTTTTAACAAGACAAAATTAATATAGGGCCGAAATGTTAAACGGGCCCTTAACAAGCCAAAACTAATATCAGGCCGAATTACTAAGTGGGCCTTTAGCAAGTGGACCCAAAAGCATAGTGTCCAGTTGCCGGGCCAAATCTGATATGGGCCATAATTGAGCCCAAAGCCTCTGAAAGGGCCGAACCTGATCTGGGCCGTAATTTGGCCCAGAACGTGATAGGCTTTTAACAGGCCGGATCTCATATGGGCCACTATTAGGCCCGGAGCGTGGCAGGCCATTAATGGACCGGATCAAATATGGGCTGGCATTTGGCCCAAAACATGGCAGCTAGTTAATTGGCCGGCCTACTAGGGTCCTCAAAATCTTGTGGGCCTACAGCTGGGCCGGCCCATTAATGTTGGCGAAATCTCGTGGGCCTTTAGCTGGGCTGGACCATTATGACCCGCAAGAACTTGTGGGCTTTACCTGGGCCGGCCCATTATGGCACACAAAAATCTTGTGGGCCTTTACCTGGGCCGGCCCATTATGGCCCGCAAAATCTCGTGGGCCTTTAGCTGGGCTGGCCCATTATGGTCCGCAAAATCTTGTGGGCCCATTTAAACTTGTTGGGTCGTGCCACGTGTCGACATATCATAGGCGCCTATCTGACCCACTGACGAGCTGACACGTGTTTCGTCCAGCCAATAAGAATTTTACACGTGGAAATTTCCCATTGGTCGGGGCTGTTAACGGGTTATCGGATCCAAAACCCGACCCGATAGCTTAACGGCGTTCCGTTCCGGTGGATGCCACGTGTCGGTCACCCTTGACGAAAGCACTTCTGTGACGAGCGATTTATCATCATGGAAGTGGACAGTTCCGTGATGATAATTTTGGTAATGTCATGGAACACTTCTACGACAGCACAGGTATGACTATCTTGATTCTGTCACAAATTTGTCATGGATGTACATGCATGACAAAAAAGCGACCTACTGTGACAAACACGTATCATCACGGAAGTGTATTTTTTTTGTAGTGAAGTGATGATCTATTCACAATGCAAAAGTATAAATCATAAACCTTATTGGGCTCCGACAAACTATAATCTCAGTCATTGAAGCAATTGCAATTTATCATAACATCGGAAAGAGTCTATGTTAGAGCTAAAAAGCAAGTCCGCATACTCAACTATCATTTAGTCCTCCATAATTGCTAACACTCACGCAATACTTGTGGTTACGGAGTTTTAATCGGACACAGAGAAAGATAGGGGCTTGTGGTTTTGCCCCACAACCTTTTACCTCAAGGGTAATGTCAATAATAACGGTTCATGCTCCCCTACATCCAATTAGATATATATATATATATATATATCATGTTCTTTCCAACATGCTGAGCTTGCCAAAGGATAAAATGAAAAAGAAAAGGTGAAAATCACCATGACTCTTGTATAAGGTAGAAGATAATAATAAATGATAGGCCCTTCGCAGAGGGAAGCAGAGGTTGCCATGCGCTTTTATGGTTGGATGCATAAAATCTCAATGCAAAAGAACATCACTTTATATTGCCCCTTGTGATATGAACCTTTATTATGCAGTCCATCGCTTTTATTACTTCCACATCACAAGATCATATAAAGCTTATTTCTCCCACACCAATCAATCATACATGTTTAGAGCAATTTTTATTGCTTTGCACCGATGACAACTTACTTGAAGGATCTTACTCAATCCATAGGTAGATATGGTGGACTCTCATGGCAAAACTGGTTTAGGGATTTTGGAAGCACAAGTAGTATTTCTACTTGGTGCTGAGAATTTGGCTAGCATGAGGGGGAAAGGCAAGCTCAACAAGTTAGAAGATCCATGACAACATACTTTATCTCAGATATAAGAAAGACATAACTCGTTACGTTGTCTTCCTTGTCCAACATCAACTCTTTAGCATGTCATATTTTAATGAGTGCTCCCAATCATAAAAGATGTCAATGATAATATATCTATATGTGAAACCTCTCTTTCCTTATTACTTCCTATTAATTGCAACAATGACCAAAGCTATGTCTGCCAACTCCCAACAACTTTTAATAATCATACTCTTTATATGTGAAGTCATTAATCTCAATAAGATCAATATGAACTTTTTGTTTCTTTTTATTCTTTTTCTCTTTTCTTTTATTCACCCAAGATCATGGCAAAATAATCAAGCCCTTGACTCAACACTAATCTTTATTATATAGCTCACGGACTCAATTACAAAGAGAGATCATAAAGCAAAACTCAAAACTATATCATGCCATAAACTTTATTCTACTAGATCAAGATACTACTAATAGGATCGAACTAAGAAAAACGGTAAAGATAGGATTTGTGATTGTGATACGTTACCGGGGCACCTCCCCCAAGCTTGGAAGTTGCCAAGGGGAGTGCCCATACCCATGTGATTATATCTCCTTTGTCGGTGAAGAAGGTGGAGGTGTTGTTGATGATGCGGGCTTGTCATCCATCTTCCAAGGCATAGTTTCACCATCATAGAAGGATGATCGAGTCTTCGGAATCCTCGAATCTGCAGCCAAACTCATTCTTTTGAATCTATATTAATACTCATAGTTTTGGTTTTGCAGGTCATAGATTTGGGCTTGGAGGTGCTCGATCTTCTCATATAGCTTGAAGATGGCCTCCTCGGTGTTCTTGGCATCCGACTTGTAGTTGTTAGTGAACTCCGCGAGCATCGTGTGGCTAGCGTTGATTCCACGCTCCACCATCCCCTGGCACTTGAAAACTTGTTGCTCCATTGCTTTGAGCCTCGTCTCCATGCTTCCGGTTCCCTTTGGTCCCTCAACATCGCGGATGTGCAACAACCCATCACACATCTCAATGGCTTGAGGGTGTCGCAACACCTCCGCGAGGTAAGGGTTGATGACCTTCTCAAAGAACTTGTCCTTGGAAGCACTTGGGGACGTCATGATAATCTAGATCTGTCAGAAAAACAGCTCGAAACAAGAATAGAGAAAATTTGCGTGATACGGGAGTCAGAACCTTCGGGAGAATATATAATGAATTTTTACCGACCAAAATACGTAACGTGCAAGAAAACAGAGTCCGGAAGGCACACTAGGTGCTCACGAGGTAGGGGGGCGCGCCCAGGGGGGTAGGGCGCGCCCACCACCCTCGTGGGGCCCTCGTGTCCTTCCCGGACTGCTACTTATTTGCCTATTTTTCTAAATATTCCAAAACGGAGAAATATTGCCTTAAAAATTGTTTTGGAGTCGGTTTACTTACCGTACCACATACCTATTCCTTTTCAGAGTCTGAAACGCTCCGAAAAGTGTCCCTTATGTATTCCTCCGGGGTTACGGTTTCAATAATATTGGTTTCAACATTTATGGGATTACCTGAGATATAATGTTTGATTCTTTGACCGTTTACCACCTTCGGATTTGTGCCCTCGAAGTTGTTAATCTTTATGGCATCGGAACGATAGACCTCTTCGATAACATAGGGGCCTTCCCATTTAGAGAGAAGTTTTCCTGCAAAAAATCTTAAACGAGAGTTATATAGCAATACATAATCACCTACATTAAACTCACGCTTTTGTATCCTTTTGTCATGCCATCTTTTAACTTTTTCTTTAAACAACTTGGCATTTTCATAAGCTTGGGTTCTCCATTCATCAAGTGAGCTAATATCGAATAACCTCTTCTCACCAGCAGGTTTAAAATCATAGTTGAGCTCTTTAATAGCCCAATACGCCTTATGTTCTAGTTCAAGAGGTAAGTGACATGCTTTTCCATAAACCATTTTATACAGAGACATACCCATTGGATTTTTATATGCAGTTCTATAGGCCCATACTGCGTCATCAAGTTTCTTGGACCAATTCTTTCTAGACCTATTAACAGTCTTTTGCAAAATTAATTTGAGCTCTCTATTACTCAACTCTACTTGACCACTAGACTGAGGGTGATAAGGAGATGCAATTCTATGATTAACATCATATTTAGCAAGCATTTTACGGAAAGCACCATGAATAAAGTGTGAACCACCATCAGTCATTAAATATCTAGGGACTCCAAACCTCAGAAAATAACTTCTTTAAGCATTTTAATAGAAGTGTTATGATCAGCACTACTAGTTGGAATAGCTTCTACCCACTTAGTAACGTAATCAACAACAACTAAAATATGTGTGTATCCATTAGAGGCAGGAAAAGGTCCCATATAGTCAAAGCCCCAAACATCAAACGATTCAATAACAAGTGAATAATTCATAGGAATTTCTTGACGTCTACTAATATTACCAATTCTTTGACATTCATCACCAGACAAGACAAACTTATGGGCATCCTTGAAGAGAGTAGGTCAATAAAAACCAGATTGCAATACCTTATGTGCAGTTCTATCTCCAGTATGGTGTCCTCCATAAGACTCGGAATGACACTTGCGTAGGATCTGTTCCTGTTCATGCTCAGGCACACAACGTCTAATAACACCATCTACTCCTTCTTTATAAAGATGTGGGTCATCAGAAAAGTAATGTCTCAAATCATAGAACTTTTTCTTTTGTTGGTATGTGAAGCTAGGTGGTATAAACTTAGCAACAATATAATTAGCATAATCAACATACCATAGAGTACTACGAGAAGTACTTATAACATTTAATTGTTCATCAGGAAAGCTATCATTAATAGGTAGTGGGTCATCAAGAATATTTTCTAACCTAGACAAGTTGTCTGCAACGGGGTTCTCAGCTCCCTTTCTATCAACAGTATGCAAATCAAATTCTTGTAGCAAGAGAACCCATCTAATAAGTCTAGGTTTAGCATCTTTCTTTTCCATAAGATATTTAATAGCAGCATGATCAGTTTGAACAGTTACTTTAGAATCAACAATATAAGATCTGAACTTATCACAAGCAAATACAACTGCTAAAAGCTCTTTTTCAGTAGTAGCATAATTTCTTTGAGCATTGTCTAGAGTCTTACTAGCATAATGAATAACATTTAATTTCTTATCAACTCTTTGCCCTAGAACAGCACCTACAGCATAATCACTAGCATCACACATAATTTCAAAGGGTAAATTCCAATCAGGTGGCTGAACAACATGTGTAGAGACTAATGCTTTCTTAAGTATTTCAAATTCTTCTACACAATCATCATCAAAGACAAATGGTATATCTTTTTGCAATAAATTAGTCAGAGGTCGAGAAATTTTGGTGAAGTCCTTAATGAACCTCCTGTAAAATCCGGCGTGACCAAGGAAACTTCTTATACCTTTGATGTCCTTGGGACATGGCATCTTTTCAATAGCATCTACCTTGGCTTTATCAACTTCAATACCTCTTTCAGAAACTTTGTGCCCCAAGACAATACCTTCATTAACCATAAAGTGGCACTTTTCCAAATTCAAGACAAGATTAGTTTCTTCACATCTCTGCAAAACTCGATCAAGATTGCTCAAGCAATCATCAAAAGAGGAACCATAGATGGAAAAATCGTCCATGAAAATTTCACAAATCTTTTCACAAAAGTCCGAGAATATAGCCATCATGCATCTTTGTAAGGTAGCAGGTGCATTACATAAACCAAAAGGCATACGTCTATAAGCAAAAGTACCAAAAGGGCATGTAAAAGTAGTCTTTGATTGATCTCTAGCCAACACAGGTATTTGAGAGAAACCAGAATAACAATCTAGAAAGCAATAGTGTGTATGTTTGCATAATCTTTCTAGCATTTGATCAATAAAAGGTAAGGGGTAATGTTCTTTCTTAGTAGCTTTATTTAATTTGCGGTAATCAATTACCATCCTATAACCTATGATAATTCTTTGTGGAATCAATTCATCTTTATCATTAGGAACAACAGTAATATCTCCCTTCTTAGGGACACAATGGACAGGACTTACCCACTCAGTATCAGCAATGGGATAGATTATACCTGCCTCCAGAAGCTTGAGTATTTCTTTTCTTACCACTTCTTTCATTTTAGGATTCAGACGTCGTTGAGGATCACGAACTGGTTTGGCATCTGCTTCCAAATTTATTTTATGTTGACATAGAGTGGGACTAATGCCCTTAAGATCATCAAGAGTATATCCAATAGCAGCATGGTGCTTCTTCAGAGTTTTCAATAATCTTTCTTCTTCACGCTCTGAAAGGTTAGCACTCATAATAACAGGATATATCTTCTTTTCATCAAGATAAGCATATTTAAGATTATCAGGCAAAGGTTTAAGCTGAAACACGGGATCACCCTTGGGTGGAGGAGGATCCCCTAAAATTTCAACAGGCAAATTGTGTTGCAGAATAGGTTCCTGTTTAAAGAATACTTCATCTATTTCCCTTCTTTCATTCATGAACATATCATTTTCATGGTCTAGCAGATAGTGTTCTAAAGGATCATTAGGAGGTACGGCAATAGAAGCAAGACCAATAATTTCATCCTTACTAGGTAATTCTTCCTCACGATGTTGTTTACTCAATTTAGAGAAATTAAACTCATGAACCATATCATCCAAGCCAATAGTAACAACATTCTTTGTGCAATCTATGGTAGCATTGACAGTATTTAAGAAGGGTCTACCAAATATAATGGGACAAAAGCTATCTTGTGGGGAACCAAGAACAAGAAAATCAGCAGGATATTTAGTTTTCCCACACAAGACTTCAACATCTCTAACAATTCCAATTGGTGAAATAGTATCTCTATTGGCAAGTTTAATTGTGACATCAATATCTTCTAACTCAGCAGGTGCAATTTCATTCTTAATTTCTTCGTATAAGTCAATAGGTATTACACTAGCACTAGCACCCATATCACATAATCCATGATAACAATGATCTCCTATTTTAACAGAAATAACAGGCACACCTACCACAGGTCTACGTTTATCTTTATCACAAGGTTTAGCAATTCTAGCAGTTTCTCTTTCGAACTGAATAACATGCCCATCAATATTATCAGACAAGAGATCTTTAACAATAGCAATATTAGGTTCTACTTTAACTTGCTCAGGAGGTGTATAAGTTCTAATATTGCTTTTACGGACAACAGTTGAAGCTTTAGCATGATCCTTTATTCTAACAGGGAAAGGTGGTTTCTCAATATAAGAAGTAGGAACAATAGGATCATTATAAGTGACAGTCTTTTCTTCAACTTTAATAGGTGCAGCTACTTTTACTTCTATGGGAGGATGATATTTAAACCACTTCTCCTTAGGGAGATCAACATAAGTAGCAAAAGATTCACAGAAAGAAGCTACTATCTCAGAGTCAAGTCCATATTTAGTGCTAAACTTACGGAAAATATCGATATCTGTAAAATATTTAACACAATCAAACTTAGGTGTCATACCTAACTCCTTACCTTTGTCGAGGTCCCAATCTTCAGAGTTGCGTTTAATTCTATCCAATAAATTCCATTTAAATTCAATAGTCTTCATCATAAAAGAGCCAGCACAAGAAGTATCGAGCATGGTGCGATTGTTATCAGAAAGCCGAGCGTATAAATTTTGAATAATCATTTCTCTTGAGAGCTCATGATTGGGGCATGAATATAACATTGACTTAAGCCTCCCCAAGCTTGAGCGATGCTTTCTCCTTCGCGAGGCCAGAAATTATATATATAATTGCAATCATGATGAACAAGATGCATAGGGTAATACTTTTGATGATATTCCAATTTCAATGTTTTATAGTCCCATGATCTCATATCATCACATAGCCTATACCATATCAATGCGTCTCCCTTCAAAGATAAAGGGAAGACCTTCTTCTTAGCAACATCATCGGGTATACCTGCAAGCTTAAATAGTCCACAAACTTCATCCACATATATTAAGTGCTCATCAAGATGCTTTGTTCCATCTCCTGTAAAAGGGTTAGCTAGCAGTTTTTCCACCATACCCGAAGGAAATTCAACAGGAGTTTCATTTTCAATAGGTTCAGTAGGTTGAGGAGAAACTCTTTGCTATACTGGACGGGGTGATGATACCCCGAACAAGCCCCTCAGAGAATTACTTTCCATAGTAACAAGTGACAGTAAATTTCAGCACACTACATAAAATTTTCCTTACCAAATTCCACCTACCAAAGGCGCTACACTCCCCGGCAATGACGCCAGAAAAGAGTCTTGATGACCCACAAGTATAGGGGATCTATCGTAGTCCTTTCGATAAGTAAGAGTGTCGAACCCAACGAGGAGCAGAAGGAAATGATAAGCGATTTTCAGCAAGGTATTCTCTACAAGTACGAAAATAAGTGGTAATAGATAGTTTTGTGATAAGATAAATTGTAACGAGCAACAAGTAACAAAAGTAAATAAAGTGCAGCAAGGTGGCCCAATCCTTTTGTAGCAAAGGACAAGCCGGAACAAACTCTTATAATAGGAAAAGCGCTCCCGAGGACACATGGGAATATCGTCAAGCTAGTTTTCATCACGTTCATATGATTCACGTTCGATACTTTGATAATTTGATATGTGGGTGGGCCGGTGCTTGGGTGCTGTTCTTACTTGAACAAGCATCCCACTTATGATTAACCTCTATTGCAAGCATCCGCAACTACAACAAAAGTATTAAGGTAAACCTAACCATAGCATGAAACATGTGGATCCAAATCAGCCCCTTACGAAGCAACGCATAAACTAGGGTTTAAGCTTCTGTCACTCTAGTAACCCATCATCTACTTATTACTTCCTAATGCCTTCCTCTAGGCCCAAATAATGGTGAAGTGTTATGTAGTCGACGTTCACATAACACCACCAGAGGCTAGACAACATACATCTTATCAAAATATCAAACGAATACCAAATTCACATGACTAGTCATAGGAAGACTTCTCCCTTGTCCTCAGGAACAAACGTAATTACTCACAAAGCATATTCATGTTCATAATCAGAGGGGTAATAATATGCATATAGGATCTGAACATGTGATCTTCCACCAAATAAACCAACTAGCATCAACTACAAGGAGTAATCAACACTACCAGCAACTTACTAGCACCAATACCGGACTTTGAGACAAGAATTGGATACAAGAGATGAAGTAGGGTTTGGAGATGAGATGGTGCTAGTGAAGATGTTGATGGAGATTGCCCTCTCCCGATGAGAGGAGCGTTGGTGATGATGATGGTGATGATTTCCCCATCCGGGAGGGAAGTTTCCCCAGCAGAACAGCTCTGCTGGAGCTCTAGATTGGATCCGCCAAGGTTCCACCTCGTGGCGGTGGAGTCTCGTCCTGAAAAGTTCCCTCTGATTTTTTTCTCATCGAAAGACTTCATATAGGAGAAGATGGACGTCAGAGAGCCACCAGGGGGCCCACGAGGGAGGGGGGCGCGCCCTAGGGGGGGCGCCCCCCACCCTCGTGAGCAGGGTGTCGGCCCCCTGGCCTTCATCTTTGGCGAGGATTTTTCTTTATTTATTTTAAGATGTTCCGTGGAGTTTCAGGACTTTTGGAGTTGCACAGAATAGGTCTCTAATATTTGCTCCTTTTCCAGCCCAGAATTCCAGCATAGAATAGGTCTCTAATATATTCTCCCTCCTTATGTAAACCTTGTAAAATAAGAGAGAATAGCCATAAGTATTGTGACATAAAGTGAAATAACAATCCATAGTGCAATAAATATCGATATAAAAGCATGATGCAAAATGGAAGTTGTCGGTGTCAAAACCGGCGGATCTCGGGTAGGGGGTCCCGAACTGTGCGTCTAGGCGGATGGTAACAGGAGGCAGGGGACACAATGTTTTACCTAGGTTCGGGCCCTCTTGATGGAGGTAAAACCCTACGTCCTGCTTGATTAATATTGATGATATGGGTAGTACAAGAGTAGATCTACCACGAGATCAAGGAGGCTAAACCCTAGAAGCTAGCCTATGGTATGATCGTTGTTCGTCCTACGGACTAAAACCCTCTGGTTTATATAGACACCGGAGAGGGCTAGGGTTACACAGAGTCGGTTACAATGGTAGGAGATCTACATATCCGTATTGCCAAGCTTGCCTTCCACGCCAAGGAAAGTCCCTTCCGGACACGGGACGAAGTCTTCAATCTTGTATCTTAATAGTCCAGGAGTTCAGCCGAAGGTATAGTCCGGCTATCCAGACACCCCCTAATCCAGGCCTCCCTCAGTAGCCCCTGAACCAGGCTTCAATGACGACGAGTCCGGCGCACAGATTGTCTTCGGCATTGCAAGGCGGGTTCCTCCTCCAAGTACTTCATAGAAGATTTTGAACACAAAGGTAGTGTCCGGATCTGCAAAATAAGTTTCCACATATTGCCATAGAGAGAATAATATTTACACAAATCTAATCTGCTGACGTATTCAGTAGCGTGACATCACACCACGGCCAAGTCTTTATTCGAATCGTTTTACTGTCCCACCTCAGCGCGTTTAGCGAGGCGGTTTCCTTGGCACGCCTTGTCAAAGCAAAGATCGTGTCCCCTTATTCCGGGATTCACATCAATACAGGCGTGGGTAACCCAACCGTACCCATTGGTATGTTTACTCGATCAAAGGCGAGTCCGAAACGGTCATGGGGAGGGCCCTTGGTATTCAACCTCTTATACAGAGACCAAGGCCTTACTCCTTTCTTTCAATCTCAAACGAGTTCGCCCTTCGCCTCGAGTTCCAACACCCGAGGCTCCAGATTTCAGGCGCTTCGGACCTTCGACAATGTCCGGTTCTGACCTTCAAGGCCGATGGATGCCCTCCTCCGTCACTGAGGAGGACATCCTGAAGTTGAGAGATGCCAGGTTCTTGACCGGCGAAATCTCGCATAGGCTGCCTGCTCAAGGGCAAGTCATTCCCACTCCCAAGCCTGGTGAGAGTGTGGTGTTGGGGCTAGGATTCCTGACTGATCCCTTCGTGAGGGGGCTCATGTTTTATTATGGGCTGGAATTTCATGACTTAGCTCCGGAGTCCATCATCCATATTTCCTCATTCACTGTCATGTGTGAAGCCTTCCTCCGTATTACTCCTCACTTCGGACTATGGCTTAAGACCTTCAAAGTAGAGCCGAAGATGATCGAGGGACGGCACGCGGAGTGCGCAGGTGCTTTTATAAGCAAGAATGCTGGTGCTCCATGGCCCGAGGGCTCTTTTCCAGGGGAGTCCAGCTTATGGCAAGGAGAGTGGTTTTATGTCACAGCTCCCAGGAGCACCAAGTGGGTGGCACTGCCTGCTTTCCGCTCGGGTCCCCCGCCACGACTGGCGTCATGGGTCAATAAGGGGCTGGACCGGGGGCCGGCAAAGGACGTGCCCCTGTTGCAGGGCCGCATCCGAGATCTCCTAGAAAGAGACATCAGTCTGGTCATGGTGACGCATGTTATGTTAATTCACCGAGTTCTGCCCTGCAAATATCGCCCCCTCCGCCTGTGGGAGTTCAACCCGGAGGGACCACGAGTTCTCCAACATTTTCTTGGCATGACGCCCGTGGACATGTACAAATTGTTCTTCGGACCACAAGTAGTGTGTCCGGATTCTACGGAGGACGCAGGTCTGAGCTGTAATCGTCCGGATACTCATGTAAGTAGCCTTGTGCCCGGACTCGCTATCCGTATATTTATCATAAAATTGCCCCTAAAAGAGTTGTCCTTTAAACGGGAGTGGATAGCGAAAGCAAAGCTAATCAGGTGTTCGGCCCCCCGAGACCACGTCGGGTCCCGTGCTAGTCAGGATGTTGGAGGTTGTGCCTTCAAAGGAAAGCGAGGGAGGGGACAAGGAAGCTATAGCCTCCTCGAAGGAGGTTGTCCAGAAGGGAGGAATCAAAAATTCCTCTCCTCGGGGGAAGAAGGCGACCGCCTCTGAAGACCGGGAGACCATGGCCTCAAAGCGGGGGAAGAAATATTCGCGAGAGGGTCCTGTGCTGGGGGATACTTCGGCCGAATTATGCCCTCAAGGGTATCAACCCTCCACCGAGCCGTAAGTAGAGAGGAGTTTCTTTTTAAGGAACGAGAGAAATCCTTGCTTTATATCTGAGAAAAGTAATCAAAAATTTACCTTGTATCTCGGACCTTAGCCCTTCTCAGCAGAGATCGTCTTCGGGGGATCTTCTTCCAGAGATGATGGAGAGCGGAATGCCTCCCCCTGCCATATCGCCTCGCGAGGCAGGCGACCCTGAGGTATCGTCGCGGAGGGTTTCTCCGAATCCGGCAGGGCTGGAAGGCAGTCATATGGCCCCCCAATGTCCTCCGCGTCCAGCCTTCGAAAAGGGCCATCGGACGAGTCCGGCGCCGTCTGGTGCGCGGTCGGAGGTGCGGAAGGATCTGCTAGGGCGGGCATCTATCTCAGAGGAGCACCGTGCATTGATGGGTACGGTGATTGAGAGGATTTCATCCGTGGAGAGCGGATTGCACGAGGCCGTCAGGAGTTTACTGACAGGTTTTGAGGTACGCGAAATAATGTACCCTTTTTGGACAGTTGCGCATAAATAAGATGCGCCCTGTGTAGATAGTAGCCCCTGAGACTCTGTGCGTTGTCAAAAGTGACGACACGCAGAGGATCATAATCCCACGTCTAATATGCCGCCTTCATACGTAGGTGGCGCAGTGTCCAGAGGCGAGCCGGACTGATGAATTTGCCGAGCTAAAGCGGCAACTTGACGTGGCAGATGCCGACATCGCGCTTGTCAACAAGCGGCTTGACGAGGCGCAAGGTATGTAATTCCTCCGGCGGCACCTGGTAAGAGGAGCTTTACGCCAGTATCTTACAATGTGTGCGCTTGATGCAGATGGTGCTGCCGCCATGGAGAATCTTCGGGCAGAACTTGCCCGAGCCAAGGAGCAAGCCAGGAAAAGTGATGCGGCTGCCGGAAAGGCAATTGAAGAGCTGAAAGCCGAACATGATGCTCACTGCCGAAGCAAGAAGGAAATGGCCGAGATGGCTGTGAAGCTGAAGAACGCTGCTGACCGTTGCAAGCTTCTTGAAAAATAAAATCGGGCGGAAAAGATGGACCTGGAGAAGGCCGTTGCCGATGCCAAGGATGCTCGCTCTGCGATGAGGGCTATAAAGGAGGAGCTACGTCAGGCCGGAGAGATCGCGGCTGGAAAGCCCTTTATGCTGCGGAGGAAGTTCTGTGATTCTAAACATGCTCCGTTGGACGGGATGTGGAGTACGACGGACACCTATCTGGATTTGGTAGCGAGTGCCGCGGATGCGGCCGAACACTTCCGAGATCAAGAAGATCGTGAAGTGGAAAAGCTCTTTTGGTCGCAGTTCCACAATCCGGAGCGTCCGCTGTCATTAGCCGATCGTTTGGCCGAATGGGCCGAGCTAAATAGGTTGTCCGGACTCGCCATGAAGTATGTCATGAGTCATCTGTGGCCAGAGAGGCCAGAGCCGAAAAGTTATTTCAACTTGGTGCAGCAGTTCCTTGGTGCGGCGCCGCATATCAATGCGATGAAGAGGTCAGCGTGCATAGAGGGTGCGCGGATGGCTCTTGCCCGTGTCAAGACATACTGGGCGGAAATGGAGGCCACCGCTGTTGCATCCCCAGACTCGGATGGAAGCCGAGTACCTGCCGAGCACTATTTTTAGGAAGTTCTGCAAGGCGCTCGTTTAATAGAGACGCAGTGCTCGAAGGACATTATATTCGAATAGCATTATTGTAAAACAATATTTTGATAAATTGTAGAAGCTTTTTATACTTGTGCCTGCAAGTATTATAATACCTCTTGTGCGGCCGTTTAACATATATGTATATATAATCTGAAAGATGGCAGTCGTCGGCTTTAGCCCCCACGCACAGCGGGGGTGTTCGCAGAAGGCGCATTTTCACACTTGATCCAACGTCTTGGTCCTACAAAGGAGGTGATAGCGCAACGAACTAGGCAATCGGACTATGATGCTTTATCACTTTCACTTAGCCATAGGAGTTTGACAGTGAGGCTACTTATATAGCCCCTGGTGGCGCCCGCGCTCGCCCAAACTCGGGGCGCGTATGTGCCTGGCCGGGAAGCGGCATTCGTTAATGCGGAGGAATACTAAAGATTCCGGTAAGTAATCGAGTGGTTGACCGGTCTCACGCTATATCATCACAGTTAGTTTTCGGCTTTCTCTGCTGAGGTGCTCGCCTGGCCGAACCGGGGCACAATCGCAGTAGGTCTCCTAGTGCCGCCTTAGCCGATAGAGCGGAACGTAAGGTAGCAAAACACAGGAGCCGGGCAAACCCAACATTTGACCAAAGATATGATTAGGAGCTGATGCATATAAGGCCAAACTCGCGACGCCAAACACTCCCTAAGGTATTCGGTCTTTATGAGGGCGGGCGGGATAACGCCCTTAGTAATAAGCCCCTAGTGTCCAGGTACGCACAAAAACTCTGATGTGGCCACATGCCAAAACGCCAGCCTCCTCCTTGGCTATACCAAGAAACCAGGGGATGTGTATCAACAAGAAACAGTAAAAAAAGGTTTACGCATGGTCTTAATCTGAAAAGAATCCTTGGAACGGGTCCCTGCTGCACGTCTGCGCCTGTGTCTCCGTTGTGCCGTATCCTGGACGGGCGTAGCATGGTGTTCATCTGTAAAAGAGAGGAACTTTGTTAAAGAAAGATCGTGCCAAACATGAGTTATACTAAATAAACAAAGTATAAATCGAAATGGGTAAAATTGAGCTTTATTGTCTCTTGTTTTATATGCGCGGAGCCCCTAGTACAGGAGCATATAGCTATTAAGCCTTTATCAATTGTATGTTTATGCCGGACTCGTCTAGCCGTGTCCGTGGTCTTGACAACCTGTTTAGGTGCTTTGGCTGGTGAAGCCGCTTTATTGTGGGGCTGTCAAGGCAGCCGCACTGTCTTCCGCGCGGGGGGAACACTCAATGTTTTCCCTTTAATGAGATGATGCCTCGTGGACCGGGCATCTTAAGCGTGAGAGATGCATAATGCGGTATTGCGTTAAAGCGGGCGAAAGCTTCACGTCCCAGCAGTGGTTGATAGCTACTTGAGAATGGGGCGATGTGGAAAGTTAGCTGTTCGCGACGGAAGTTATCGGGTGAGCCGAACATAACTTCTAGCCGGAGAGAACCCATGCAACAGGCATCCGGGCCTGGCGTTACCCCTTGAAAGGAGGTTTTGCTATGGCGAATTTTTGTTGGGTCTATCCCCATGTTGCGGATTGTGTCCTGGTATAACGTTTAGACCACTGCCGCCGTCCATCAGGACATTTGTAAAGTGGAGTCCGCCGATTATTGGATCTAATACCAAGGCAGTCCAGCCTGCGTTCCGGATACTTCTAGAGTAATCCTGATGGTCGAAGGTGATCGGTTTTAACAACCATTGGTGAGACTCCTTTGGGATAGGCCGTATGGCGCGTATTTCTGTTGGCGCCATTCTGTTCGTCACGTGAAGTAAGTTTACTGTTTTGACTTCTTGTGGGAAATCCTTTTGTTTCCTAGTGCTCTGCTTGTGGGATTCATCGTCGTCCTCACTTGGTGTGTAGAGCCCCTTGTGTTCGGCGTTGAGTTGCCGGATTGCTTGAAAACCCAACAATCTCTATGGGTATGGTTCGCAGGCTTCCCGGGAGTATTGTGTATTTGACATATCTTGTCCAAGATTTTGTTTAGGTTGGATAGCTCGTCCCTGTTATCCTTGAGGGGCGGCTTTCTCTGATTCTTCCGCGAGCTTTTGAATCCGGCGTTGACCGCCATGCTCTTTGGGCTGTTTCTCTTATTCCGACACTGGTCCTTGTTGCGTCGGGGTTTTCCGTTTCCATCCCTAACTTCGGATGTACTTGGGTTGCTGGTGCTACATCTTGCGAACCAGCTGTCCTCTCCTGCGCAAAAGCGGGTCATAAGGCTTGTTAATGCGGCCATTGTTCTTGGCTTTTCTTGGCCGAGGTGTCTGGCGAGCCATTCGTCTCGAACGTTCTGCTTAAAAGCTGCTAGGGCTTCGGCGTCCGGATAGTCGACTATCTGATTCTTTTTAGTAAGAAATCTATTCCAGAATTTCTAGGCTGACTCTCCGGGCTGTTGAGTTATGTGACTGAGATCGTCTGCATCCGGAGGGCGGACATAGGTCCCTTGAAAATTTGCCCAGAAAGCATCCTCAAGCTCTTCCCAACTTCCAATGGTGTTTTTGGGAAGGCTTTTGAGCCAATGCCGGGCTGGCCCTTTAAGCTTGAGGGGTAAGTATTTTATGGCGTGGAGGTCATCTCCTCTGGCCATGTGTGTGTGGAGGATATAATCCTCGATCCAGACCCCAGGGTCTGTTGTTCCGTCGTACGCCTCTATGTTTACAGGCTTGAATCCCGCTGGAAATTCATGGTCCAGCACCTCATCGGTGAAACATAGGGGGTGTGCGGCACCCCTGTATTTGGGTGTGCTGTGATGTTCTGATATTTGTTGTGTTGCATTGCTTACTAGAGCTTGCTTTCTTGGCCCGTAGATAGATCTGGCTGGGCCATCTTTTTGATGCGGATCCTTTGGTGGATCGCGTGCCGGCTTGTGTGCGTCGCCGCTTGCCGCTCCATGCTGGCAATGCGGTCGTCTATCCGACCGGGTGGCTTTCCTATTTTTTGACTGCGGGGGCTCTAAGGCCTCCTCGTCAAATTCAGGCAGTAGCTTTCGCTTTGGATAGCTTTTTGTGCGGCGACTGCCGCCATATTTGTCTGCGGTGTTGCGTACTTTGCTCCATCTGATTCTGAGTGCATCTTCTGCAGTTTTGAGCTTCCGCTTCTACTTTTTCAGGCTACGCGCAGTAGCGACGAGCCCTTCGTGGAGGCTCTTCTACTCCATGAGCTTATCCGGCGTAAGGTCGTCTGGACTGTTGTTTTCACCGGGGACGGGGTGTTCGGTTTGTTTATCCAAGTTGCCCTGTTCGGACGGTTGCTCAAAGGCATGTTCGTCGTCTGCCGGCTCGTCCTGCTCTATGGCTGGGTCTGTATGGCTGCTGTCTCTGTCGAGGCGGGGCTTGGAGCGGTGCTTGCATCGCCGCTTTGATTGCTTTTCGAGTGAACAATCCCTCGTTGCATCCCTGTGTTCCTCGTCGTCGCTTCCTTTGGGTGTGTCCACCATGTATACATCATGAGATGAGGTGGCTGTCCAGTGCCTTATAGGCGTTGGTTCATGTTCATCTCCTACATCGTCGTCCATACCGTCGATGTCTTCGGAGTCGAAGTCGAGCACGTCGTTTAAATTATCGAAAGTGTCTACGAAGTTGGTGGTGGGTGGGCTTCGAATTTCTTCATCATCCGCATCCCAACCTTGTTAACCATAGTCCGGCCAGGGCTCTCCTGATAAAGAGAGAGACTTTAGTGAATTCAGAATATCGCCGAAGGGCGAGTGCTGAAAGATGTCCGCGGCGGTGAACTCCATGATCGGCGCCCAATCGGGTTCGATCGGTAGGGGCGCGGAGGGCTCGGAGTCTAGAGAGGAGTCCGGCTCCTTGGAGTCACGGGCTTCGCAGAGAATAGGGCTGGTGTTCGGCTCGATCGCCGTAGAGGTTGTAGCCCCCGAGGCGGTGTCCAACCACCCATCCTCGATTGGCGCAGTTGGCTCCGAATTAAGGGTCGGAGCTGATGTGGGTGCGGCCTCCAAGGCACTGTTCGGCGGCAGAGCTAGATCATGCCCATCGTGACAGTGCGGTGCACTCGGTTGCGGCTCGAATCCGTCGAAGATCAGGTCTCCGCGGAGGTCCGCTGTGTAGTTTAAACTTCCAAATCTGACCTGACGGCCAGGGGCGTAGCTTTCGATCTGCTCCAGATGGCCAAGAGAATTGGCCCGCACTGCAAAGCTGCCAAAATACGAAGATCTGTCCGGGGAAAAAAGTCTCACCCTAGATCGCATCGTCGTTGATGTTCGGAGGAGCCATCGGGCCTAAAAGTGACAACACAGAGGAACTCTCAATGAAAGCACCAATGTCGGTGTCAAAACCGGCGGATCTCGGGTAGGGGGTCCCGAACTGTGCGTCTAGGTGGATGGTAACAGGAGGCAGGGGACACAATGTTTTACCCAGGTTTGGGCCCTCTTGATGGAGGTAAAACCCTACGTCCTGCTTGAAATTGATGATATGGGTAGTACAAGAGTAGATCTACCACGAGATCAAGGAGGCTAAACCCTAGAAGCTAGCCTATGGTATGATCATTGTTCGTCCTACGGACTAAAACCCTCCGGTTTATATAGACACCGGAGAGGGCTAGGGTTACACAGAGTTGGTTACAATGGTAGTATATCTACATATCCATATCGCCAAGCTTGCCTTCCACGCCAAGGAAAGTCCCTTCCGGACACCGGACGAAGTCTTCAATCTTGTATCTTCGTAGTCCAGGAGTCCGGCCGAAGGTATAGTCCGGCTATACGGACACCCCCTAATCCAGGACTCCCTCAGACGTATCAGTCCTTCCCACATGACCTAGAAATTTTCAGGGATAGGCCCTCCTGGGACCTAGGCTGGTGCCGTGTGCGATCGGGTGAGGCATCGAAACCCAATCATTTTCATAGGTATGTACATCCCACACGGTGAATCCCAGAAAATCATTTCCATAGGTACGTACATCCCACACAGTGAATCCCAGAAAATCATTTTCGTAGGTATGTACATCCCACATGGTGAATCCCAGAAAATCATTTCCGTAGGTGTGTACATCCCACACGGTGAATCCTAGAAAAACATTTCCGTAGGTATGTATATCACACATAGTTCTTTGTGTGGAAACGTTTATGCAAGGTTCCCTAACGCAAACAGTTCGCTGCCGGAAGCCGTGTGTGATTGTTAGTTGCTCGAACACGTCTACTATCTAGAAACCGTGCGAATTGTTTGAGTTCATCGCCCACGGTGCTGTCTGAGTAACAGTTTACAATAGAAAACCCCAATAAGCAGGGTAATTAGCCTATTATTGATAATCCATGTACTAATCAAACTGATATTTCTTATAAAACACGCCAGATATTTCATATCCATATAAAAGCAACTAGGATTTCGTAATCGAATTACATCAGATAGCTTCGAAACTCAGTTACGCCATTACACAACAGCACCAAGTTTCAAATGCAGCATCAAAAACCTTTGGAAAGTAGCATCATACATGGTAAATAGACAGATGAATATCATCTGGGAGACTGTAGAAGCGGAAGGCAAATATTGAGCCTTCAGTGATGTTGAATGTCCTTGCAACTTTAGGCCAGTGTCTATGGATAATTGCCCGCCCAACCTTCGTCCTCTTCAGCAAGACTTCAATATTGTACCGTGGGTGTTGAATGAATACCTTCCTTGCCTCTTGACCATGCAGGTGGTTTGAGAGGTAATCATCGGTGAACTGCTTTGAAAAGTACTGAAAACAAAGCTATGCATAAATCACTGTTGTAAATTTTGAAATGGCGCAAGGGGTAAAAACAAGGTAAAAGAGTTGGTACCATCCTATAGTTGACTGATGCCTTCTTCATTGTGCAAACAAAGATCTTGCTATTATTCGTCGCAAGTTTCTTTATCCTAACAATCTTTCTGAGTTTCTTGACTTGACTGATATTCATGTACATCTCATTTCCCCATATGCAAAATGGGTCGAACAGTGGGTCTAAGCCTCTGATAGCGGGACCTACATGTGCAAGACTAAATTGTAAGAAACCTAAATATTAGAATGATTCCTGCAACTGCACAATAATGTGCTATTATCCAAAGGACCCTGCTTGAACAAACCTCGATGGTAAACGTAGTGTCTCCCATTGTTTCCCTGCAACACACATAAGGAAGATCTTGATCAGGTTAACTGAGAGTTGCCATACAGCCAAATTCGATTGGTGTGACATGCATAACAATACAAAATTGTTCCCACAACAAATGAAAATCAAATTGCAGAACTGAACCAAACAGTTAAATGGACAGCAGACCAAATGAACCAAAATAGTTAACTGAGCACGACATTGCAGAATAGAAACATGTACTTGAAGATAAGATAGTTAACAAAATAAAGAATGCATATTAACATTACAGAGGACCAAACTGTAGTTAACGAAATGTAGCAATTGTTGGACCAAACTGTTGATTGAACATCAGATTGCATATTAACATTACAGAGGACAAATCACTAGAAGGCACTGGCGGTGGCCTCGAGAAAACATCACGAACTGTATTTTAAAGTAGACAACCGCGTGGCGGTGTCGACGGTGGCCTCGCAGATGAGGTACTCCTCCAAGATCTGGCGGTCGACACGCATGGCTGTCATAGCGACCTCGTTCGCGCGTGCGGCCGCATGCTACTGAGCTCCATGTTATACTGCATGAAAAATGGCTGTGGGCGGTGCTTAATTGGAGGAGGGGGGCAGTGATTTCGGTGGAAGGTGTCGCTCCGTCGGTCGGGGCATGTGGGACGGGAAAGGAGGAGGATGGTGTGGGTGGGTTGTGGATTACCTGAACATATCGACGGGGCCGCGTAGAAAGAAGAAGGGTCAGCCTCGAGAGGCTGCACAGCAAGAAGAAGGGTCGCCGGCGAGGAGGCGACGCTGCAAGAAGAAGGGTCGCCGGCGAGGAGGCGGCGCTGCAAGAAGAAGGGTCGCCGGCGAGGAGGCGCCGCTGCAAGAAGAAGGGTAGCCGACGAGGAGGCGGCGCTGCAAGAAGAAGGGTCGCCGGCGAGGAGGCTGAGCTGCCAGTAAGCAGCAATGAAGTTTTGAACTTGGAAATCAAGGAGGAACAGTGCAAAATGTGGATTTTGGTAGGAGGGAGGGGGCGGGGAGATAGATATTTCCATGGTGGCAAATGTTTTTCGCTCGGTGACACGAGAAACTGGCGTGCAAGTGTGGTTCAAGCGGGGGCGGTGGACTGTAGATGACGAAGCTTCCTGCGTAACCACACAAGACGGTGCGCCAAGATATTTTATATCGCATCCCACATGATTCTTTCAAGTGAACTATTTGTGGTATACCTGATTTTTTCATTATGTTTTGAAAGACAAAATGGTGTTATGGAGGGAAATGATGGTGTTTTAATTGCTAGAACATTTACGTACAGTGAACATGCAACTAGTACATGAGTGTCTTGTTTAAATTTGGAATTATTCCAGGTTCGTTTGGCATTTTTATGCATTAATTGAGTTTCTGGGAATTTAATGTGCATAATTCAAATTTGAACTACAAGCACATGCTCCAATGCACCAAAGTTTGTTGAAAAATTACATGTGTGTTTTTGGGTGAATTTATAGGTCCCATGCAAGAAATGGGAATTAAATTCAAAGATCTGCGCGTCGTGGCTCGGCCAGAATGATTGAGAAACTTGGTTTTTTAATTCATGTAAATCGAAAACACGGCTAAAAATCATGAAACTTGGCATGGTGTCATGACATGGCACCAACATGTTTGAGTAAATTTTTTGGCCGAATTGGGACAAGCTTTGGTGTAAGATTCTTGCAAACCGGAGCTTCTCTCAAGAAGGCTCTTGGTTCCGAGAGGGAACCTGTCACCTCGGTGTGCGAAACAACATACATACACTGCCTTCTCCCGCCTTAATTTTTTTACACTGGCAGATTAGACCAAATAGAAGTATCGTGCTAAATTTTGGAATTATTTTGGGTTCTTTTGGCCTTTTCTATACATTAATAGAGTTTTGGGGCATTTGATGTGCATAATTCAAATTTGAACTACAAGGACATGCTCCAGTGCACCAAAGTTGGTTGAAAAATCACATGCGTGTCTTTGGGTGAATTTATAGGTCCCATGCAAGAAATGGGAATGAAATTCAAACATCTGGACGTCGTGCACTACTAGGGAAAAGGCTAGCAGCAGCGCTGGTTCTAGGTATATCAATAGCGCGGGGACCGGGACTACTAATAAGACGCTACAGCTAACCCGTAGTAGTAGCGCGTGCAAACCCGTGCTACTGCTATACAAGTGTAGCAGCAACGTGCTTCATGGAAGCTCGCTACTGCTAATAGCTCTAGCGCGCTTTTCCTGGACGCGCTACTGCTACTGTGGCGCTGCTGCTAACTTTTCTCCACTCGCTACTGCTAATTTTAGTAGTTTTTTTCTGCATATTTGTTTTGTATTTGAATAGGCTTTATACAATAATCATTAGCATATGATACACATACAAATCTAATCATAACATATACATACAAATAGTCTCATCAAATCATGTCATCATCATAATCATCATCCAGCACAAAGTGGTCTCTCGTCATCATCTCGAAAATAGCGATACAAATCTGGATTACTTGCAACTACATCGTCATCCATCTAAACAATGATATACGCGAGAAGAGCTATCACTTTGTGTGAACCTAAACTAACTACTGGTTGTCGCAATCACCATTGGTTGATCGTCGGCAAGGCTCAAAAATTCATCTGCCGCCTGGTAGACATCGTCGCAATCACCAGAACCATGTCCTTCATCATTGCTAGCCATGTTTCCTATGATTAAATCTAGTCAATTAATTCTAGACCTAATAAAATGAATAATGACATACAAAAGGTCTATGTTTGGCAGGAACATTGACTCCTTCCTGGTGCGGCAAATCCGGGGCACTCGATATGTCGTAGTTTGTAGCACAAGTCGTGCTAAAATTCACGGAAAATTTCGGCATGACTTTTTCTAAAAAGTGGACAAACCGAGAACCTGAAATTTGCCAGAACGGAAATGAATCAACATTCCGGCAAAACATAGGCCACTCAGCTTCATTTCCTGGAAACAACAAAGCCACTTGGGCACAATAGAAACATGGGCAAACACAATTGAGGAATTTGCATATATCCTGACCACTTCAAATTTGCATGTCCTAGCGCTTGACACTTCAAGAAAATCTACACAAATCTCATGCTCTCTCAAACTCGATTCAAGAACCAAATATAGATTATATTTAGTTAACTACTGAACTAAACTTTACTCTAAACTAAACCCGACTACCCTAATTAACATCAAGTGAAACAAACTCAATTCAAAAACTAAACCCTACTTAACTAATTAACATCTACACTATCTACTACTTAACATCGTCTATTATTACCCTAACTAAAAAACATCAACATTATCTACTACTTGACATTAACATATATTAACTAAAAAGGATGGGTGGGGGGCTTACAAAGAGCGGAGAGACGGTGGCGGGGAGGTGCTCGGCGATGGAGGTAGGGGTGGCAAGGGCGGGCTCATGATCGAGACGCGGCGGTCTTGGCGGGCTGGGGGCGCGGTGAGGTCGAGGGCATTGGCGGTGAGTTCGAGGGTGGCCCAAGAGGCGGCGGGCATGAGGCTGGGTGGCCTCGGGCGGCGGCCGTGAAATTGAGTGCGGCGTCGACGCCGGCGAAGTGGGGGCGACGGTGAAGTGGGGAAGACGGCGGCGAAGTGGGGCGAGGGATCAATTTGGGGGAGAAGTGGTGGCCGGGGGGAAACCGTTTTTGGTTAAGTCAAAAGTAACGGTAGTGCGTTACAGAAAACGCTCTATAGCTAAGTTAGCTATATCTCATTTCAGAGAACGCACTACTGCTACGTCTTCATAATTTTTTTCCCTTTTTTCATTTATTTTTCTTTACATTTTATAATTTTCCTTTCTTCTTTTTCTATTTCTTTAATTTTATTTACTTCTCTATTCGTTTTTCACTTTATTATCTTTTCGTTAGCAGTAGCGATTTATGCATAAACGCGCTGCTATAAGTTTATTAGCGGTAGCGCGGTTTTTGGAAGATCGCTACTACTATGTGTAGCCCATCGGCTAAGTGATTGGAATTTTAGTAGTACCGAGTTTTTGGTGAGATGCGCTACTGATATATGTCCATCTGCAGCGCGCTTATTTTGCACGCGCTACTGCTGTCTAGCAGTAGCGTGCTCTTTTAACAAGCGCTACTGCTAAAGTTCTGTGTATAACATTTTCCCTAGTAGTGGTGGCTCGGCCGGAAAGATTGAGAAACTTGGTTTTTTCATTACTGTAAATCCAAAACACACCTGAAAATCATGACACTTGGCATGGTTTCATGACATGGCATCAACATGCTGCGGTAATTTTTTTGGGCGAATTGGGACAAGCTTTGGTGTAAGCTTCTTGCAAACCAGAGCTTCCCTCAAGAAAGCTCGTGGTTCCAAGAGGGAACATGTCACCTCCGTGTGCGAAATGAGATACATATACTGCCTTCTCCCGCCTTAATGTTTTTACACAGGCATATTAGACCAAAAATAAGTACCGTGCTAAATTTTGGATTTATTCCGGGTTCGTTTGGCATTTTTATGCATTAATTGAGTTTTTGGGCATTTAATGTGCATAATTCAAATTTGAACTACAAGCACATGCTCCAGTGCACCAAAGTTGTCTGAAAAATCACATGTGTCTCCTTGGGTGAATTTATAGGTCCCATGCAAGAGATGGCAATGAAATTCAAACATTTGGGCGTAAAGTTCTGTGTATAACATTTTCCCTAGTGGTTTTTTAATTCCTGTAGATCCTGTAGATCCAAAACACACCTGAAAATCATGAAACTTGGCATGGTGTCATGACATGCACCAACATGCTGTGGTAATTTTTCTGTCCGATTTGCCAAGGCGCACACATTAACAATCAACAAAGTCATTTTGGAACAAGTGATGTCACGTTACAAATCAGAAACACAAGTATTATTGAAACCATGGGTGTTCTACTTACCAATTACGTGTCGCCATGCGTCCCTTTTTTTATTGGCTAGGAGGTGCCGTGCGGGGTAGCTATTTGAGTACGGGAGGCGTGCGATCAGACCCCTGTGCATGCTCATGGGGAGGAGAGCCCTTTGACCGCTACCCTCCGCGCACCTCCCTCCCAACGGCCCCACTAATGGTGCCCGAGCACCTGTTCTATGTCGTGGCTATATGTCTCATTGGACTGAGATTTAAGAGAGAAAAATGAAAATCTGAAATGAAAGTTTTGCGCGGATCTGATGTAAGATCTGATTGAACTATATAGCATCGGCTGCAACTTATAGCAAGCATGATGAATATAAGGACGATGACAGTGGATAATAATTGTCTTACATATTTAGGAACATAATTACAATAAGCCACATGCGGCAATGCCTGAAATACACAAGGGAAAAAGAAGAAGGAAGACAAGGATCTGGCTTGCTGATCTCTACTTTGTTGATGCATTGCTGCAGGCCACGGGAACTAGTCTCCACGGCGAGCGGCGATGAGCTCTTTCTTGTCCTCAAGATGCCGCTTGAGAGCATCCATGGATTCCTCCACTAGTCTTCTGCACTCGATGCGCAACATGGTATTCTCGTTCATAAGTTTCTTGACGATGACGCCGATCCTCTTCAACAAGGCAGTGGTCTGCTCCTGCTGCTCCGCACTTCCGATGATCTTCGCCCTCAGCAGGTCGTGCTCGGCCTGGAGCTTTGCATTTCTCTCATGTAGTTGCCGGATGATGCTGGTAGACTGTTCAAACAAGACTTGCAGGTCATCCTGCAACCCCGCCCACCTGGAGATCTGAACCATCTTCCTAAGGATGAGGGCACGCGTGCGCCTATAAGAGTCCTTGCCTGCCCTCGAGACATTTTCCAAGGCCACCGCGGCGTAGGAGGACATCTCTGCTGCATTCGTGGCATGGCAGGACATCTCTTCCTCTTCCGCGAAGAGGTCGGACCAATCTGTTGCATCGACGGTGCGGCGGGACCTCCGTGATGCTTCGGCGGCGCGGCCGGACATGTTGGTTGCTTTCACAACGAGGCAGGACTTCCCTCGTGCTTCCGCTTCCAGGCTCGCCTCTCCCTGGTGGCAATCTCTCGACCCAGAACTCACGCTGGCCATGGCAGACGCAAGGGAACAATGATGAATGACTTGTTTTTTTTTGTGGATGAGGTGTTGAGGAGGAATGTGCAGTCATCTTGGAGTAGTAGTATTTATAACCGAGTAGTAATACACTCCTAAGTGGGAAACCGTTTAGATTTTGATCGGTGTGAACAGGTTTGCAATTTGGAGTGTGACGGGACGCATGCTCAAAATTTACTAACGGTTATAAGTGCGGCACTATTCTCGGAAGGCGTAACGTGGGCACGTACGCCTTCTCGGCCGCGTACGTGGCGTTTGCACCATAGGGTGCACCGCAATAGGCAATGTCAGCACACACCTTGTTCCAACAACTGTGCACTCTTGTTATTACCATCACACACGCTTCTTTTAATTAGAATGTGTGTGCCCGTCTAGCGCACACACGTTGATCTATCTAACTATTTTAGTTTGTTGTGGCTAATCGCAAACAGTTCATCCATGTGAAGTGTATGCCATCAATCGCAGGACAATTTGATCTAGCTGACCCATTTCTGTTCTGTTGCCTAATCGCAAATAATTAATCCTTCTGAAGCATATGCCCTCAATCACACACACCTTGATCTGGCTGACCGTTTCTTTTATGTTACCTAATCACAAACAGTTCATCCGAGTGAAGCATATCCTCTATATCGCACATGCCTTCATCATGCTGCCCGTTTATTTTGTTCCACCTCATCGCAAACAATTCATTGGACTGAACCGTATGCCCTGGGTCGCACACGCAACTAAAATCTGAACCATGTTTGATGGCTCCACCATCGCAAACGTTTTGCACCTTTTTGATAGTTGTTTTACACCACCGTTTGCGATTATTGCATCGCACACAGTTTCATCGAAGGGTCTCTGATCGTAGTGTCTTGTTAGCAACATCCTGCAGCAGTGTAATCACGCATCATCGGAGGGGCAATAGGGTTGGTGTAGATGCCCTCCATGATCGAATCCCCCTCTGACATATCACCAGAAAAGGCCCCAAGATGGGCTCTCACGGGAACAAAGACTTGTGGCGGCGGAAACGTATTTTGGTGGATGCCTCTGATAGTTTGGGAATATTTGGGAATATATAGGCCAAAGATTAGGGTTAGGAAACCTCCGAGGAGGCCACAAGCCCTGGGGCGCCCCCCGAGGGCGCAGGCTTGTCGTCGCCTCGTGGGTCTTCTGACTTCATCTTCCTGTCTCGTAGGTGTCTTCTGGTCCAAGAAAAATCATCGCAAAAGTTTTATTCCGTTTGGACTCCGTTTGATATTGTTTTTCTATAGAACTCAAAAACAAGGAAAAACAGAAACTGGCACTGGGCTCTAGGTTAATAGGTTTCTAACACCCCGGATGTAACTTTCCCAATTTGTACTCCAACTCTTGCCGTTTCTGGCGTTAAGTTATTTTATTTTCTCGGGTTCGGGTCTTTGTCTCCGTGTGTTGTTATCTTTGTCATGCATTTCATATCATGCCATCATGTGCATTGCATTTGCATACGTGTTCATCTCATGCATTCGAGCATTTTCCCCGTTGTCCGTTTTGCATTCCGGCGCTTCGTTCTCCTTCGGTGGTCATTTCTAGCTTTCTTTCGTGTGTGGGGATTAAACATTTCCGGATTGGACCGAGACTTGCCATGCGGCCTTGGTTTACTACCGGTAGACCGCCTGTCAAGTTTCGTATCATTTGGACTTCGTTTGATACTCCAACGGTTAACCGAGCGACCGAAAAGGCCTTGTGTGTGTTGCAGCCCAACACCCCTCCAATTTGGCCCAAAACCCACCAAAACCTGCTCCATCATCTAGATCGTTCGATCACGATCGCGTGGCCGAAAACCGCACCTCATTTGGACTCTCCTAGCTCCCTCTACCTATAAAACTAGCCCCTCGTCCGAAATTCCGGATCCCCCTCGTCCTCAAACCCTAAATCCCAGATCCGCGCCGGCCGGACACGTCCGCCCCGGCCGGACGCGTCCGCTCCGCCGCCCGTGCCCACTCCCACGCCGCCACGTGGCAGGCCACCGCCGCCACCGCCCGAAGCCCGCGCGGCCCAGCCGAGGCCCTCCCGGCCCACGCGCCGCCGCCGCCCGGCTTCCTCGCCCGCCGTCGCCTCCTGCCTGCCCGCGCCGCCTCACGCTGCCGTCCGCCGCCGATCCGCTCCGCCACTCCCCGCTGCCGCATCGCCGCCTGCCCGCGCCGGCTCTCTCGTCCGCCCGCTCCGGCCACCGCGGCCAGCTCCGCCCGCCGCCCGCCGCCGTTTGCACCGGCGTGCGCTGCCAAGACCAGCCGACCCCGGCTCCCTTTCTCCTCCCCACCGACGGGCGACCTCGCCGGATCCAGCCTCGGGCCGCGTGCCACCGGAACCCTAGATCTTGGGGTAGTTTTTTCCCTCTAAGTCCCCGGATTTTCTAGTCCAAGTGCTCATGTTCGTAGCCCCATAACTTTGCATCCGTAGCTCCGATTCATGCATATAACATATCAAAATGTTCATCTCAGAGAGTACATAATTTCATTCCATTGCATCATTTTCATTTGAGTTCATCTTGATTCCCAAAATGCTGTTAGAAGAGGGCTACTTGAGATATTTGTCAGATCTGCTGCTCCGTTTAGCTTTTTGTCATTTTTGCCATAATTATTGTGTGCATGTTATGCCCTGATGCTCTACATATGTTTTGTTATGGGTTTTTTCATCTTTCCAGAGGTGCAACCCATGTATTTTTGTGATGTGTGTGGTGACTAGTACAACCTTGCAAAGTGGTGCACTTGTTAATTCTATTTACAAGGACATGAGCTGTTTATCTCATATGCCCATATGTTCATGTTGTTTCCTAGTGATCCGTGCCTCTTTTGAGGATGATCAGAAAGGATGTTTTGTTAATCTTGTAGTGCTCTATCCATCCATGTCTATGTTTGCAATCATGGAGCACCCTAGCTTGAGTCAATCGAGCTCTACTTTTGCTACTTTGTGAATCTGGGCAGATTATCAACTTGTTTGCAATTGTGCCGATGATGTTGTAGTTGATCTGTGCATGCTATGTTATTGTTCTTGCCATGTCAAGCTTGCATTTTGTGCCTTCTTGATGGATGTATGCTTGTCTTGTCATGACTTGCACCATAGTGAGTGCATCGAGCTCGTAAACATGCCTACTTGAGTTATGTTTCAGCATGTGCCAGTTTTCACTATCTGAAAACTGATTATGTTTTTGCTATGTTCACATGCTTGCAATTGTATTTTCTGATCCCTTTTGGCTCAAGGTCACTAAGGGACTTTTGTTAAGCTCTTTGAGTAGCTCCATGCCATGCTTTACTTTTCCATTCAGGTCCTGTAGCATGTAGTTTTGTTGCTCCGAAGAGGGCTACCTGATCTGAAATTCCAGACAAGTGTTAATTTCACTAAGTCTGAGTTCTGGTTGTCATATGCATTTTTTCCATGCTTGTTTGAACCTGTTAATGGATGAATTGGCCGTAGCTCAGTGCTGGACTTTTGTTAAGCATCTTGAATGCATCCCTTCCATGTATCTTGTTGTCATGTTTGAATGCTGTAGCACGTTCATCTCATTGCATTTAGATGCCTACTTGCTGTAAATCGCAGACCGGTGTCATTTTTGAATCGCGTGCCATTTCCAAACCGTAACTCCGATTCCGGCGTTCTTTATATCGTTTTCAAACGATTTCATCTAATCTTTCCAGTGGCACATTTGGATTTCCATGTTGAGGCCAGGTTCATGCATTTCCTGTCATATCTTGCATTTTGCATCCCGCATCGCATCCTGCATAGCATATCATCATTGCATCATATTGTTTTGTCCTTGCACATGGTTGATTGTGTCTTTGTTGATTGTTTGTCTTGTTTGGGTAGAGCCGGGAGACGAGTTTGCTAACAAGGAGCCCGTTGAGTTTGCTTTCGAGGATCCAGTCAACTCTGACAATTGTGCAGGCAAGATGATCATACCCTCGAAATTACTACTATCTTTGCTATGCTAGATTTGCTCGCTCTTTTGCTATGCCAATGCTATGATGCCTACCACTTGCTTTAAAGCCTCCCAAATTGCCATGTCAAACCTCTAACCCACCTTGTCCTAGCAAACCGTTGATTGGCTATGTTACCGCTTTGCTCAGCCCCTCTTATAGCGTTGCTAGTTGCAGGTGAAGATTGGAGGTCGTTCCTTGTTGGGACATTTTTTTACTTGTTGGGATATCATTATATTGCTATGTTATCTTAATGCATCTACATACTTGGTAAAGGGTGGAAGGCTCGGCCTCTCGCCTAGTGTTTTGTTCCACTCTTGCCGCCCTAGTTTCCGTCATATCGGTGTTATGTTCCCGAATTTTGCGTTCCGTACGCGGTTGGGTTATAATGGGAACCCCTTGATAGTTTGCCTTGATTAAAGCTTTTCCAGCAATGCCCAACATTGGTTTTACCATTCGCCACCTAGCCTTTTCTTTCCCTTGGGTTCTGCAGACTCAAGGGTCATCTTATTTTAACCCCCCCGGGCCAGTGCTCCTCTGAGTGTTGGTCCACCTGTCAGCTGCCGGTGGCCACCAGGGGCAACTCTGGGCTGGCCTACCCGTACCTAGGACAATCTGAGTGTGCCCTGAGAAAGAGATATGTGCAGCTCCTATCGGGATTTGTCGGCACATTCGGGCGGTGTTGCTGGACTTTTTTTAACCTGTCGAAGTGTCTTGAATTACCGAGATACAGAGTCTGATCGGAACGTCTTGGGAGGAGGTCTATTCCTTCGTTGACCGTGAGAGCTTGTCATGGGCTAAGTTGGGACTCCCCTGCAGGGATTTGAACTTTTGAAAGCCGTGCCCGCGGTTATGGGCAGATGGGAATTTGTTAATGTCCGGTTGTAGATAACTTGAACCTTAACTTAATTAAAATGAATCAACTGAGTGTGTTACCGTGATGGCCTCTTCTCGGCGGAGTCCGGGAAGTGGACACGGTGTTGGAGTAATGTTTGCGCAGGTTGTTCTCTAGTTTCTCGCTCGCGCCTTGCCTCCTCTTCTCGCTCTCTTTTGCGAATAAGTTAGCCACCATATTTTGTTATTCGCTTGCTGCAGCTCCACATATATTTACCTTGCCATACCTATAAGCTTAAATAGTCTTGATCGCGAGGGTGCGAGATTGCAGAGCCCCTGTGGCTCACAGATTACTATTACACCAGATGCAGGGCCTGATGATTCCGCTCCAGGAGACACGCTTGAGCTCAAGTGGGAGTTTGACGAAGACTCTCAACGTTACTATGTTTCCTTTCCTGATGATCAGTAGTGGTGCCCAGTTGGGGGTGATTGGGACCGTGTCGCATGTTGTGTTTATCTTCTATTTTGGCGCTGTAGTCGGGCCATGAGTGTTTGGATGATGTAATGTTATTTATGTACTTGATTGACGTGGCGAGTGTAAGCCAACTATGTTATCTCCCCTTTTATTATTATATTACATGGGATGTTGTGAAGATTGCCTAACTTGCGACATATGCCTTCAATGCGATTATGCCTCTAAGTCGTGCCTCAACACGTGGGAGATATAGTCGCATCGAGGGTGTTACAAGGTTAGTCCCAAAAATAATATAAAATAGCATATTAATGCATATAGAACATCCAAACCAGATAATATAATAGCATGGAATAATCAAAAGTTATAGATACGTTGGAGACGTATCAAGCATCCCCAATCTTAAATCCTGCTTGTCCTTGAGTAGGTAAATGATTAAAACAGAATTTTTGATGTGGAATGCTACCTAACATATTTATCCATGTAATTTTCTTTATTGTGGCATGAATATTCAGACCCATAAGATTCAAAACAAAAGTTTAATATTGACATAAAAACAATAATACTTCAAGCATACTAACAAAGCTATCATGTCTTCTCAAAATAACATGGCCAAAGAAAGTTATCCCTACCAAATCATATAGTCTGGCTATGCTCCATCTTCATCACACAAAGTACTAAATCATGTACAACCCTGGTTTTAGTCAAGCAATTGTTTCATACTTTAGTATTCTCAAACTTTTTCAACTTTCATGCAATACCTGAGCGTGAGCCATGGATATAGCACTATAGGTGGAATAGAATATGGTGGTTGTGGAGAATATAAAAAGAAGAAGATGGTCTCACATCAACTAGGCGTATCAACGGGCTATGTAGATGTGCTACCTCTTGAGCTTGCATTGGTTTTTCCCTTGAAGAGGAAAGGGTGATGCAGCAAAGTAGCGTAAGTATTTTCCTCAGTTTTGAGAACCAAGGTATCAATCCAGTAGGAGACAACGCGACAAGCCACCGAATACCTACACAAACAAACACCAACTTGCAACCAACGCGACAAATGGGTTGTCAATCCATTAACGGTTATTTGCAAAGTGAGATCTGATAGAGATGGTAAATGGTAAAGTAATATTTTTGGTATTTTTGGTTTATGGAACGGAAAGTAAAGATTGCAAAGTAAGTAAATAGGAAACTAGAATTATAGATCGGAAACTTATATGATGGAAAATAGACCCGGGGGCTATAGGTTTCACTAGAGGCTTCTCTCAAGATAGAAATTATTACGGTGGGTGAACAAATTACTGCCGAGCAATTGATAGAAAAGCGCAAAGTTACGACAATAGCTAAGGCAATTATCATGAATATAGGCATCACGTCCATGTCAAGTAGACCGAAACGATTCTACATCTACTACTATTACTCCACACATCGATCGACTCCTGCCTGCATCTAGAGTATTAAGTTCATAAGAACAGAGTAATGCATTAAGTAAGATGACATGATGTAGCGGGATTAACTCAAGCAATATGATGAAAGCCCCATCTTGTTATCCTCGATGGCAACAATACAATACGTGCCTTGCTGCCCATACTTTCACTGGGAAAGGACACCATAGGATTGAACCTAGAGCTAAGCACATCTCCCATTGCAAGAAAAACCAATCTAGTTGGCCAAACCAAATCGATAGTTCGAAGAGACTTGCAAAGATATAAAATCATGCATATAAGAATTCAGAGGAGATTCAAATAATATTCATAGATAAGCTGGTCATAAATCCACAATTCATCGGATCTCGGCAAACACACCGCAAAAGAGTATTACATTGAATAGATCTCCAAGAACATCTAGGAGAACTGTTTATTGCGAATGAAAGAGAGAAAAGAGGCCATCTAGCTACTAGCTATGGACCCGTAGGTCTGAAGTAAACTACTCACGCTTCATCGAAGAGGCAATGGTGTTGATGTAGAAGCCCTCCGTGATCGAATCCCCCTCCGGCAGGATGCCGAAAAAGTCCCCAAGATGGGATCTCACGGGTACAGAAGGTTGTGGAAGTGGAAAAGTGGTTTCGTGGCTCCCCTGGATGTTTTTGGGGGTATAAGAGTATATATAGGAGCAATATCTTTGTCAGGGGGTCTACGAGGGACCCACAAGGTTGGGGGCGTGGCCTCCACCCTGGTGGCCGCCTCGTGGCTCTTCTAACTTGCACTCCAAGTCTCCTAGGTGTCTTCCAGTCCAAGAAAATTCATCGCGAAAGTTTTATTCCGTTTGGTATTCCTTTTCTGCGAAACCCTAAAACAAGGAAAAAATAGAAACTAGCACTAGGCTCTAGGTTAATAGGTTAGTCCCAAAAATCATATAAAATAACATATTAATGCATATAAAACATCCAAAACAAATAATATAATAGCATGGAACAATCAAAAATTATAGATACGTTGGAGACGTATCAAGATTCCCATCAATGTGAGTGAGCAGGGATTGCCATGCAACGGATGCACTAGAGCTATAAGTGTATGAAAGCTCAAAAGAAACTAAGTGGGTGTGCATCCAACTCACTTGCTCACGAAGACCTAGGGCAATTTGAGGAAGCCCGTCATTGGAATATACCAGCCAAGTTACTTAATAAAAAATTCCCACTACTATATGAAAGCGACAACATATGAGACTCTCTATCAAGAAGTTCATGGTGCTACTTTGAATCACAAGTGTGGAAAAGGATAGTAACAGTGTCCCTTCTCTCTTTTCTCTCATTTCTTTATTTTGAGCTCTTTGGCCTCTCTTTTTTCTTTTCTTTTCTTTTTTCTTTTACCTTTTTGTGGGTTTCTTTAGCCTCTTTTATTTTTGTAAAGTCCGGAGACTCATCCAACTTGTGAGGGAATCATAGCTTCCATCAACCTTTCCTCACATGGGAAACTGCTCTAATAATGATGATCATCACACTTTTATTTACTTACAACTCAAGAATTACAACTCGAAACTTAGAACAAAATGGAAGAGTGGAAGTTGCATGGAAATATATCTTGGAATGGCTATGGACATGCCATAATAGGTAGGTATGGTGGCTGTTTTGAGGAAGGATATATGGTGGGTGTAATGCACCGACAAAAGTTGCGCTATTCTAGAGAGGCTAGCAATGGTGGAAGGGTGAGAGTGCATATAATCCATGGACTCAACATTAGTCATAAAGAACTCACATACTTATTGCAAAAGTCTATTAGCTATCGAAACAAAGTACTACACGCATGATCGTAGGTGAGAGGTTGGTAGGAGTTAACCATTGTGCGCTCCCGACCTCCACACAAAGGATGACAATCAATAAATAAATCATGCTCCGACTTCATCACATAACGGTTCACCATACGTGCACGCTACGGGAATCAAAAACTTTAACACAAGTATTTCTACCAATCCACAATTACTCACTAGAACGTCTCTAATATCACCATCTTTATATCTCAAAACAATATGCAAGGAATCAAACTTCTCATAGTATTCAATGCACTTAATATGAAAGTTTTTATTATATCCTTCTTGGATGCCCATCATATTAGGACTAAATTCACAACCTAAAAAAATTACCATGCTGTTTAGAAAGACTCCCAAAATAATATAAGTGAAGCATGAGAGTTCAACAATTTCTATAAAATAAAGCCACCGTCGTGCTCTAAAAATATATACGTGAAGCACTGGAGCAAAATTGCCTAGCTCAAAAGATATAAGTGAAGCACATAGAGTATTCTAATTGTGTACAGCAAGGATAATTGTGGAAAACTAAAAATCAAAGACTCATATCATACAAGACGCTCCAAGAAAAACACATATCATGTGGTGAATAAAAATATAGCCTCAAGTAAATTTACCGATGGATTGAAGACAAAAGAGGGGATGCCCTCTGGGCATCCCCAAGCTTAGGCTCTTGGTTGTCCTCGAATATTACCTTGGGGTACCTTGGGCATCCCCAAGCTTAGGCTCTTGCCACTCCTTATTCCATAGTGCCAAATATTTACCTAAACCTTGAAAACTTCACAACACGAAACTCAACAGAAAACTCATGAGATCCATTAGTATAAGAAAATAAATCACCACTTTTTGGTACTATTGTGAACTCATTCTTTATTTATATTGGTGTAATATCTACTGTATTCCAACTTCATGGTTCATACCCCCCGATACTACCCATAGATTCATCAAAATAAGCAAACAACACAAAGAAAATAGAATTTGTCAACAACAGAACATCCTGTAGCAATCAGGAAACTTCGTATACTTCTGTAACTCCAATTTTGATAAAAAAAGGATTTTTGAAAACAAAAGTTTATGTTGACATAAAAGCAATAATACTTCAATCATACTAATAAAATAATTATGTCTTCTCAAAATAACATGGCAAAAAGGTTATCCCTACAAAATCATATAGTCTGGCTATGCTCCATCTTCATCACACAAAATATTTAAATCATGCACAACCACGATGACAAGCCAAGCAATTGTTTCATAATTTTGACGTTCTCAAACCTTTTCAACTTTCATGCAATACATGAGCGTGAGCCATGGACATAACACTATAGGTGGAATAGATGGTGGTTGTGGAGAAGACAAAAAGGAGATAGTCTCACATCAACTAGGCGTATCAACGGGCTATGGAGATGCCCATTAATAGATATCAATGTTAGTAAGTAGGGATTGTCATGCAACGGATGCACTAGAGCTATAAATTTTTGAAAGCTCAAGAATAAAAATAAGCGGGTGTGCATCCAACTTGCTTGCTCACGAAGACCTAGTGCAATTTGAGGAAGCCCATCATTGGAATATACAAGCCAAGTTATATAATGAAAAATTCCCACTAGTATATGAAAGTGATATCATAGGAGACTCTCTATCATCAAGAACATGTTGCGACTTTGAAGCGCATGTGTGGAACGGATAGTAACATTGTCCCTTCTCTCTTTTCTCTTTTTTTGTTTGGGCTCTTTGGGCTCTTTTTTATTGGGCTCTTTGGCCTCTTTTTTTGTAAAGTCCGGAGACTCATCCCAACTTGTGAGGGAATCATAGCTTCCATCATCCTTTTCTCACATGGGACAATGCTCTAATAATGATGTTCATCACACTTTTATTTACTTACAACTCAAGAATTACAACTCAAAACTTAGAACAAAACGGAACAATGGAAGTTGCATGGCAATATATCTCGGAATGGCTATGGAGATGCCATAATAGATAGGTATGGTGGCTGTTTTGAGGAAGGATATATGCTGGGTGTAATGCACCGGCGAAAGTTGCACGATACTAGAGAGTCTAGTAATGGTGGAAGGGTGAGAGTGTGTATAATCCATGGACTCAAAATTAGTCATAAAGAACTCACATACTTATTGCAAAAGTCTATTAGCTATCGAAACAAAGTACTACACGCGTGCTCCTAGGGGAGAGGTTGGTAGGAGTTAACCATCACACGCTCCCGACCTCCACACAAAGGATGAAAATCAATAAACAAATCATGCTCCAACTTCATCACATAATGGTTCACCATACGTGCATGCTACGAGAATCACAAACTTTAACACAAGTATTTCTACCAATCCACAATTACTCACTAGAACATATGTAATATCACCATCTTTATATCTCAAAACAATATGCAAGGAATCAAACTTCTCATAGTATTCAATGCACTTAATATGAAAGTTTTTATTATATCCCTCTTGGATGCCCATCATACTTGGACTAAATTCACAACCTAAGAAAATTACCATGCTGTTTAGAAAGACTCTCAAAATAATATAAGTGAAGCATGAGAGTTCAACAATTTCTATAAAATAAAACCACCACCGTGCTCTAAAAAGATATAAGTGAAGCACTAGAGCAAAATTGCCTAGCTTAAAAGATATAAGTGAAGCACATAGAGTATTCTAATAAATTCACGATTAATGTGTGTCCCTCTCAAAAGGTGTGTACAGCAAGGATGATTGTGGAAAACTAAAAAACAAAGACTCATATCATACAAGACGCTCCAAGCAAAACACATATCATGTGGTGAATAAAAATATAGCCTCAAGTAAATTTACCGATGGATTGAAGACGAAAGAGGGGATGCCTTCTGGGGCATCCCCAAGCTTAGGCTCTTTGTTGTCCTTGAATATTACCTTGGGGTGCCTTGGGCATCCCCAATCTTAGGCTCTTTCCACTCCTTATTCCATAGTCCATCAAATCTTTACCCAAAACTTGAAAACTTCACAACACAAAACTCAACAGAAAACTTATGAGATCCGGTAGTATAAGAAAACAAATCACCACTTTTTGGTACTATTGTGAACTCATTATTTATTTATATTGGTGTAATATCTACTGTGTTCCAACTTCTCCATGGTTCATACCCCCCGATACTATCCATAGATTCATGAAAATAAGCAAACAACACAAAGAAAACAGAATCTGTCAAAAACAGAACAACCTGTAGCAATTAGGAAACTTCATATACTTCTGTAACTCCAATTTTTTTGAAAACTTAGGACAATCTGGGAAATTTGTATATCAATATTTTGTAAAAGATTCAGATCAAAAGTGCTCTTCTGTGATTTTTGAAAATTATTTTACTAGGCGCAAAAAATTCTGTTTTTCAACCAGAGCAAATCAACTATCACCGTAAACCATCCCAAAGGTCCTACTTGGCTCAAACACTCATTACAACACCAAAACACATTTAACCAGAGGCTAGATGACAAATTTATTGAAAAACAAAACCAAAAATAAAAACATGAAAATAAAATTGGGTTGCCTCCCAACGAGCTCTATTGTTTAACGCCCTTAGCTAGGCAAAAAACATATATCTAGGTATTGTAATCTTTGGTATGCAATTCATAAGTAGCTCTCAAAATAGATTCATATGGCAACTTAATTTTCTTTCTAGTAAAGTGTTTCATGTCCTTCCTTAATGGAAATTGAAATCTAATGTTTCCTTCTTTCATATCAATAATTGCATCAATTGTTCTAAGGAAAGGCCTACCAAGAATAATAGGACATGTAGGATTGCAATCTATATCAAGCACAATAAAATATACGGGCACATAATTCCTATTTGCAACAATAAGAACATCATTAATTCTTCCCATAGGTTTTTTAATAGTGGAATCCACGAGATGCAAATTTAAAGAACAATCATCAAATTCACGAAAACCTAGCATATCACATAAAGTTTTTGGAGTCGTGGAAACACTAGCACCAAAATCACACAAAGCATGGCACTCATAATCTTTAATCTTAATCTTAATTTTAGGTTCCCACTCATCATAAAGCTTTCTAGGGATAGAAACTTCCAACTCAAGTTTTTCTTCAAAAGATTTCATCATAGAATCAATAATATGTTTAGTAAAAGCTTTATTTTGATTATAGGCATGAGGAGAATTCAACATGGATTGCAACAGGGAAATATAATCTATCAGAGAACAATTATTATAATTAAAATCCTTGAAATCCAAAAGAGTGGGTTCATCGCTACTTAAATTTTTGACCTCTCCAATCCCACTTTTATCAATCTCATCAATTTTTTTGTTAAGATCTTTAAACTCAAAATCATTGGAACGCCTTTTAACTAAAGTTGACTCATCCAGTCCCATCTTTATGAAGATTTATTTTTGAAAACAAAGATTCAATAGGAGTCACATCAATCACTTTAAGATCTTCATCATTATTATCACGAGAAATATAAGAACACGCTTTTACAAACCAATCTCGCCTAGCACAAGCCAATCTCGCTTAGCAGGCATTCTAGCGGTTCTTTCCCTACACTCATCAATAGAAATTTTGATAGCTTTGAGAGATTCATTAATACCATGCTTGGGTGGAATAGATCTAATTTTCAAAGAATCAATCTCAAGCGAAATTCTATCAATGTTCCTAGACAAATCATCAATCTTGAGAATTTTTTGTTCAACCATAGCATTGAAAACTTTTTGGGAATAAATGAAATATTTAATATTGTTCTCAAGATCAGAGGGTATATTATTGTAATTTCCATAAGAATTGTTGTAGGAATTACCATAATAATTAGAGGAATTACTAGGAAACGGCCTAGGATTGAAATTCCCTATATATGCATTATTACCAAAATTGTTCTTACCAACAAAATTCACATCCATAGATTCATTATTATTTGCAATCAAAGAAGACAAAGGCATATCATTAGGATCAATAGGAGCACTCTTGCTAGCAAACAATTTCATTAATTCATCCATCTTTAAAGTATTTATTTCTTCAATTGCATGCACTTTTTTACTACTGGAAGATCTTTTGGTATGCCATTGAGAGTAATTTGACATCATATTATCTAGGAGTTTAGTAGCTTATTCTAATGTGATTTCCATAAAATTACCACCCACGGCAGAATCCAAAATATTTCTAGATGCAAAATTCAATCCCACGTAATTTTTTTGTATAATCACCCATAAACTCAAACCATGGACATGGAAATTTCTTATCATCAATTTCATCCTCTTCCAAGATTGTGCAACATGCTCATGATCAAGTTGCTTGAAATTCATTACATCGTTCCTAAGGGAGATGATCTTAGCGGGCGAAAAGTATTTGGAAATAAAAGCATCCTTACACTTATTCCATGAATCAATACTATTTTTAGGCAAAGATGAAAACCAAGTTTTAGCACGATCTCGTAGTGAGAACATAAATAGCTTCAATTTAAAAATATCATTATCCACATCTTTCTTGTTTGGCATATCACACAACTCAATGAAAGTATTTAGATGGGATGCGACATCTTCACTAGGAAGGGCGGGAAATTGTTCTTTCAAAACAAGATTCAGCAAAGCGACATTAGTTTCATAAGATTTCGCACTAGTGGTGGTAGAAATTGGAGTACTAATAAAATCATTATTATTAGTATTGGTAAAATCACACAACTTGGTATTCTCTTGAGTCATCGTGACAAAGCAAGCAATCTAGCACACGAGCAACCAAAAAGCAAACGAAAAGACGAACGAAAGAAGGGCGAATTAAAGAGGAAAATCTTTTTGTACTTTTTTGAAAATGTTTTAGAAGTGGGGGAGAGGAAAATGAGAGACAAAAGGCAAATAATGTAATGCAAGAGATGAGAGTTTCTGATGAGTACTTGGTAGGCTTGATGTAGATATGACAGCGCCAGAAATTCTTCCTGCTACTTCTTGAGCTTGCGTTGGTTTTTCGCTTGAAGAGGAAAGGGTGATGCAGCAAAGTAGAGATAAGTATTTCCCTCAGTTATAGAACCAAGGTATCAATCCAGTAGGAGGTACAAACAAGTCTCCAATCTATGCACCTACACAAAAAATCAAACACTTGAATCCAACGCGATAAAGGGGTTGTCAATCCCTTCACAGTTAATTGCAATGGTGAGATCTGATAGAGATAAATATAAAATATTACTAAAACGTATAACAAAATAAATGTAAATAAAACTCAAATGAGGTAATTTTGGGTTTTTTGGTTCATAGATCTGAAAATATATGATGGAAAATAGACCCAGGGGCCATAGGTTTCACTAGAGGCTTCTCTCTTGAAGGCAAATAATATGGTGGGTGAACAAATTACTGTCGGGCAATTGATAGAAAAGCGCAAAGTTATGACGATATCCAAGGAAATGATTATCCATATAGGCATCACGTCCATGTCAAGTAGACCGACTCCTGTCTGCATCTACTACTATTACTCCACACATCGACCGACTCCTGCTTGCATCTAGAGTATTAAGTTCAAGAGAACAGAGTAACGCTTTAAGTAAGATGACGTGATGTAGAGGGATAAAGTCAAGCAATATGATGAAAACCCCATCTTTGTATCCTTGATGGCAACAATAAAATACGTGTCTTGCTACCCCTACTTTATCACTAGGTGAAATCATGCAAGATTGAACCCAAAACTAAGCACCTCTCCCATTGCAAGAAATACCAATCTAGTTGGCCAAACCAAACCGATAATTCGAAGTGAAATACAAAGATGTCAAATCATGCATATAAGAATTTAGAGAAGATTCATATAATATTCATAGATAATTTGATCATAAATCCACAATTCATTGGATCTCGACAAACACACTGCAAAAGAAGATTACATCGTATAGAACTCCAAGAACATCGAGGAGAACATTGTATTGAAGATCAAAGAGAGAGAAGAAGCCACCTAGCTACTAGCTATGGACACGTAGCTCTGAGGTAAACTACTCACACATCATCGGAGGGGCAATAGGGTTGATGTAGATGCCCTCTGTGATAGAATCCCCCTCCGGCAGATCACCGGAAAAGGCTCCAAGATGGAATCTCACGGGAACAGAGACTTGCGGCGGTGGAAAAGTATTTTCATGGATGCCTGTGATGGTTTGGGAATATTTGGTAATATATAGGCCAAAGATTAGGGTTAGGAGACCTCCGAGGGGGCCACAAGCCCAGGGGGCGCGCCTGTACAGCTTGTCGTCGCCTCGTGGGTCTTTTGACTTCATCTCCAAGTCTCGTAGGTGTCTTCTGGTCCAAGAAATAGCATAGCGAAAGTTTTATTCCATTTGGACTCCGTTTGATATTCCTTTTTCTATAAAACTCAAAAATAAGGAAAAACAGAAACTGGCACTGGGCTCTAGGTTAATAGGTTAGTCCCCAAAAAATATAAAATAGCATATTAATGCATATAAACATCCAAAATAGATAATATAATAGCATGGAACAATCGAAAATTATAGATATGTTGCAGACGTATCAATAACTAGCAGATAGGATCAAGAACTCGAATGTATTCATGAAAACATATAGGATTCAGATCGAAAATCATGGCACTCCGGCCCTAATGACAAGCATTAAGCATAGCAAAGTCATGGCAACATCAATCTCAAAACATAGTGGATACTTGGGACCAAGCTCTAACAAATTGACTCGATTACATGACAAATCTCATCCAACTCCATCACCGTCCAGCAAGCCTACGAAGGAATTACTCGCTCCCGCTGGTGAGCGTCATGGAATTGACAACGAAGAAGGGTTATTAAAGATGATGGCGACGAATCCCCTCTCCCGAGCCCCGAACGAACTCCAAATCAGCCCTCCCGATGAAGAACAGGAGGCGACAGTGGCTTTGTATTGCAAAGCATGATGAGACTTCTTCTCTTATTCTTTTTCTCAGGGAAAAGGAATTTATAGGCTTGAGATTAGGGTCAACGGAGCCACATGGGCGCCTCAAGGTAACAGTGCACGCTCGGGGGGTGGTCGCACCCTATTGCCTTGTGGGCAACTAGTGGCCCCCCTCTGGTCGATCTTCACTCTTGAAATTTTTATATATTCCATAAAAATCTCCAAAAAGTTTCATTGAATTCCGAGAACTTCTATTTCTGCCAAAAACAACACCATGCTAGTTCTGCTGAAAAGGGTGTTAGTCCGGGTTAGTTCCATCCAAATCATGCAAATTAGAGTCCAAAACAAAAGCAAAAGTGTTTGGCAAAGTAGATATGACGGATACGTATCAACTCCCCCAATCTTAACTCATTGCTTGTTGATACGTCTCCAATGTATCTATAATTTTTTATTGTTCCATGCTATTATATTATCTGTTTTGGATGTTTAATGGGCTTTATTATGCACTTTTATATTATTTTTGGGACTAACCTACTAACCGAAGGCCCAGCGCAAATTGTTGTTTTTTTGCCTATTTCAGTGTTTCGTAGAAAATGAATGTCAAACGGTATCCAAACAGAAGGAAACCTTCGCGAGGATCTTTTTTGGAACAAACACAATCCAGGAGACTTGGAGTGGAGGTCATGGAAGCAACGAGGCGGCCACGAGGTAGGGCGGCACGCCCAGGGGGGTAGGTGCGCCCCCACCCTTGTGGGCCCCTCGTAGCTCCACCGACCTACTTATTTCTCCTATATATACTCTTATACCCTAAAAACTTCCAGGATAGCCATGAAACCACTTTTCCACCGCCGCAACCTTCTGTACTCGTGAGATCCCATCTGGGGACCTTTTCCGGCAATCTGTCGGAGGGGGTTTCGATCACGAAGGGCTTCTACATCAACACCATAGCCTCTCCAATGATGTGTGAGTAGTTTAGCACAGACCTTCGGGTCGATAGTTTTGAGCTAGATGGCTTCTTCTCTCTCTTTGGATCTTAATACAAAGTTCTCATCGGTGTTCTTGGAGATCTATTCGATGTAATACTTTTTGCGATGTGTTTGCCAAGATCCGATGAATTGTGGGTTTATGATCAAGATTATCTATGAACAATATTTGATTCTTCTCTGAATTCTTATATGCATGATTTGATATCTTTGCAAGTCTCTTCGAATTAACAATTTGGTTTGGCCTACTAGATTGATCTTTCTTGCAATGGGGGAAGTGCTTAGCTTTGGGTTCAATCTTGCGGTGCTCGATCCAAGTGACAGAAAGGGAACCGACACGTATTGTATAGTTGCCATCAAGGATAACAAGATGGGGTTTATATCATATTGCTAGAGTTTATCCCTCTACATCATGTCATCTTGCCTAATGCGTTACTCTGTTCTTATGAACTTAATACTGTAGATGCATGCTGGATAGTGGTCGATGTGTGGAGTAATAGTAGTAGATGCAGAATCGTTTCGGTCTACTTGACACAGACGTGATGCCTATGTTCAGATCATGCCTAGATATTCTCATAACTATGCACTTTTCTATCAATTGCTCGAGAGTAATTAGTTCACCCACCGTAATATATGCTATCCTGAGAGAAGCCAATAGTGAAACCTATGGCCCTCGGGTCTACTTTACATCATATAAGTTTCTGATCTACAATTCTAGTTTACTATTTATTTTATTTTGCAATCTTTACTTTCCAATCTATACAACAAAAATACCGAAAATATTTATCTTATTATCTCTATCAGTCTCACTTTCGTAAGTGACCGTGAAGGGATTGACAACCCCTTTATCGATTTGGTTGCGAGGTTCTTGTTTGTTTGTGCAGGTACTAGGCGACTTGCGTGTAGTCTCCTACTGGATTGATACCTTGGTTCTCAAAAGCTGAGGGAAATACTTATGCTACTTTGCTGCATCACCCTTTCCTCTTCAAGGGAAAACCAACGCATGCTCAAGAGGTAGCACTTGTCCTCAAGCAATTCAGTTGACAAACTGAATGTGATAAATAAAAACTTTTATGAAATCTTTTGTTCTTGTATCTGTATGTAAGCTTAAATAGCACCCAAGTTTTCAATGAAGATCATGAACTAACCATGTAAATGATAACACTTAGAATTTATATTTACTCATATAAATGGCATAATCAACTAGCGAGCGATAATAACATATCTCAAATGCCAACACTTTGTAAAAATAATCACGATATAATATGATTACATGGTATCTCGCTAGCCCTTTCTGAGACCGCAAAACATAAATGCAGAGCACCTCCAAAGTTCAAGCAAAGACTAAACATTGTAATTCAAAGTAGAAGAGATCCAGTCATAATGCACACAACATTAATGATACTCAATGCATAAGAATGGCAATAGTGCTCTCAGGACTAGTGCTTTAATTGACAATGTGATGACTCAACAATAAAAGTAAATAGGTAGGCTGAGGGAGTCCTAGATTAGGGGGTCTCCGGACAGTCAAACTATATCCTTTGGCCGGACTGTTGGACTATGAAGATACGAGATTGAAGACTTCGTCCCGTGTACGGATGGGACTCTACTTGGCTTGGAAGGCAAGCTAGGAAATATGGATATGTATATCTCCTCCTTTGTAACCGACCTTGTGTAACCCTAGCCCCCTCCGGTGCCTATATAAACCGGAGGGTTTTAGTCCGTAGGACAACATACAATCATACCATAGGCTAGCTTCTAGGTTTTAGCCTCTTTGATCTCGTGGTAGATCAACTCTTGTAATACTCATATCATCAAGAACAATCAAGCAGGACGTAGGGTATTACCTCCATCAAGAGGGCCCGAACCTGGGTAAACATCGTGTCCCCTGCCTCCTGTTACCATCCGTCTTAGACACACAGTTTGGTACCCCCTACCCGAGATCTGCCGGTTTTGACACCGACATAGGCCCTTCGTAGAATGAAGCATGGATTTGCAAAGGTGCTGGAGCTCGAAGCTTAAATCAGAGATAAATACAATTTTGAGAGGTGTTCTTTCCCTATCAATGTTACCATCGAGGGTTTTCAATATCTTCCATGCTAAACACATTATCGACTGTTCCCAAGCGAAAAGGTAAAGTTTACTACCCCTCCAACATAAAAAAACATGCCATGGCTAGCCGAATCCATGGGTGCCCTACAAACAATCAACCTTCCAGGCGAGTTGGTTTCATTTTTCTCATTTTTAATTATAGGACTGGGCATCCCTATTACTAGCCTCTCTCGTGCAATGACAAGTGAATAAACACCCATCTTGAGGAACAACCCACTTAGCGTGTGAACATGTGCCAAGTCAGGACACTTGAATCATTTAGAGGAGGATACCATATTAACATACTACATCATAACCATGTGCCAAGCTAAATCATTATCCACTCCAAGCTACTTAAGCATGGCATGAGCGACTATAATCTCTAAATGTTATCACAAACAGATTTACACATAATATGCTGAATCATGGATATTGAGTTAAACATATTTACAAAAACAAAAACAAGGAGAGTTCATACCAGCTTTTCTTTGCCACGTTCACTTCATCAAGTCGTCGTCACTATTGCCTTTCACTTGCATGACCGAATGATATGAAAATAATAATGTGCAAGAGTGTCATGGACTAAGTTGGAACATGCAAACATTTTATTCAAGGGAGAAGACAAGGTGAAAGGACATGCGGTGCCCCCATGTGTGGTTTTCGTAATTGATGACAATCTCTATGGACTAATGGTTTCCTTGAGTTATATTTGAAGGATTTGTCCATAGGCTGTTCTTGGAGTCCATTTGTTGGTTTCAAGGAGAGTTTGTGATGACCAAGGTGCTATTCAAGGAATTACCTAAAGATTGGTCATGTGAGAGGTTGATGAAGACTATGTCAAAGAGTGAATCAAGTTGATCAACACACAAAGCGTAGAAGATGTACTGAGAGGGATCAAGTGATCCCATGGTATGGTAAGCATTATCAATTATGCCTTGTGTACTAACCCATGGTATTCGTGAGAGTTCTTTGTGGGGTTAGGTTGCGGTGTGTAAGTTCAAGTGGAGCATCATGAAGAGATAAAATGCTTGAAGCTTGCCGTCCATTGTGGCGACAATGGACTTGGAAGATGTTCGGAAGAGTGGCTCGCCCATAGTGGAGTATGGGGGAGCAATCAACTAGTCTTCATCGAGCCAACAAAATCAAGAAAGGAGGTCCAACTTGAGGGAGTTAAGGTCGTCATCATCTAGCTCAAGTGGACCATGTGCAAGGCAAAGGTTTGCCCTTGATATAATTTCTATTTTATCGGTCTCATGGTGGTAGTTGGGAGACCGGGTTATAGGACCGATTGTCGTACTATCAAGGGGGCTCTCGATGAATAGCTTGATCGTATCATTTGTAGAGAGCTCAAACCATTGCATCCTCGCATCATCTTTCTTGGTTCTTGTTTGGTTCTCTTTGTGAGTCTTAGAGCTTATGCTTCTTCTATTGCGTTTTTAGTGTTGGAGGTTTTACCGGCCTTATTCAAGGAAGGGTTCTCACCATTTTCTCTTGGGCCTTTTCTAATTTCCTTATTATTATTATTATTATTATTATTATTTCTATCAAGATTGTGTTAGACCTTGTCGCTAGCTTTCCAACAAACTTGGTTTCGTTGAATTCAGAGTCCGTTTGCAGAAGTTGTGTCAGTTTTGGTGTCCTTAAAAAGGATGCAGCGGTACTACCGCACATGGGAGCAGCACTACCGCTAGGAGGGGATGTAATTTTTTACTACTACTCTTGGGAGTGGTACTACCGCGGCTACTTCCGTGGCTACTTCCGCTCCGGACCAAAAACTCGTCATAAGTCCAGCGTTGGTAGGCACAAATGTATTTTTTTAGTACCACTCGCAAGCAGTAGTACCGCTACCCCTAGCGGTAGTACCGTGAGGACGAGCGGTAGTACCATGAGGATGAGAGGTAGTACCGCTCTGGTGGTTCTACCGGCCTTTTGCCTCCTCGCTATTGTTTTTCAAAGGGCTTCCACCGCCCTAGCGGTAGTACCACTCCCATGAGCGGTAGTACCGCTCTGTGCGGGCTGTGAGCATAACGGTTGGATTTTTCCCCACCTTTAAAAGGGGGTCTTCTTCCCCAATGAACCTTATCCTTTGAGCTCGTGTTCTTCCCCCATTGTTGACCTTCTTTGAGCTTGCTATCTCTCAGTCCCTCCATGGATTCTTGCTAGTTTTTTGGGCAAAAGAGAGAGGAAATCCAGATCCACACTTCTACCAATAACTTTTTCCTCTATGTGAGGGGAACCCCTTGGATCTAGATCTTGGAGTTCTTGGTGTTCTCTTTCTTGTTCTTCCTCTCATTTCCCTCCCTAGCATTAGTTGTTTTGGTGGGATTCGGGAGAGAAGGACTTGGGCACTCCGTGTGCCCTTGCCATTGCATTTAGTGCATAGGTTTGAGCTCTCCACGGTGATACGTGGAAGTTACAAGTTGAGAAGCTTATTACTCTTGGGTGCTTGGTACCCTTGAGCTTGTTCCTCTTGGGTGCTTGGGCGCCCTAAACGGTTGGTGGTGTTCATAGCTCATTCATTGTGGTGTAAAGCTCTAGGCAAGTGTCGGGGTCTCCAATTAGGTTGTGGAGATCACCCCGAGCAATTTGACGGGTTCCGGTGACCGTCCCCAAGGGTTGCCAAAGTGTACGGGTTCGGTGACCGCCCCCAAGGGTTGCCATTTGTACGGGTTCGGTGACCGCCCTCAAGGGCCCCTTAGTGGAATCACGGCATCTTGCATTGTGCGAGGGCGTGAGGAGATTGCGATGGCCCTAGTGGCTTCTTGGGGAGCATTGTGCCTCGACACCGCTCCAAACGGAGATTAGCATCCGCAAGGGTGTGAAATTCGGGATACATAGTCATCTCCGCGTGCCTCGGTTATCTCTTACCCGAGCCCTTTACTTATGCACTTTAATTTGTGATAGCCATATTGTTTCTTGTCATATATCTTGCTATCACTTTGTTGTTTATCTTGCTTAGCATAAGTTGTTGGTGCACATAGGTGAGCCTAGTTGTTGCAGGTTTTGTGCTTGACAAATTAGCCGCTAGGTTTATTCCTCATTTGTTCAAGCCTAAACCGTAATTATTTTAAAGCGCCTATGCACCCCCTCTAGGCGACATCCCCGATCTTTCAATTGGTATCAGAGCCTCGTCTCTCTTTATAAGGCTTAACAGCCTAGAGAGTAAGGATTTCGACTAGGGGATTAGGATTCTCTAACACTCTTAGTTTCGATGGCACAAATTTTGATGTTTGGGTCATTTGCATGCTTAATCTCTTTAGGGTCATGGACCCAAATTTAGAGAGAATTATAGATATGTGTTTTTCTCTTCCAAAGGATCCCCAAATATTATCTGTAGAGGATGAGAAAAACTCTTATGTCAATGCTCAAGCTTCTAATGTGCTTTTTGATGCTTTGAGCAATGTAGTTATATTTCAACTCATGCCGTTCCAGGATGCTCATGAGTTGTGGAGAAACTTCAAGATAAATATGGTGTGTCCAAGATTTTTGGGGATGATTGTGCTCCCTCCACCTCCGGCCGTGTTGCCTTCTCAACTTCTTCTACTTCACGTACATGTGGGTTGCCAGAAGGTAATGTTATGGTGAGTAGTGTTGGTCATTGCAATGATGATAGTGTGCTTATCGTTGATGACTCTTCATCACTATCTTGTTGCAAGGATCGATCTTTAGACTTTAACACTTCGTGCACCTTACATGTTTCACGTTCTTGTGTTGATAGTCCATGCATATCATGTAGAAATTGCTTAACTAAATCTCATAATGATATGCTTGCTATATCTTTTTGCCATGATAAAAAATGCATGTATTTCCTCGAGTTATTGTGCTCATAATGTAGAGGAAACCCAACACTCCATGGAACAAGATGTGGTCTCAAATGGTGCTTCATGGGATCCTACATCATCATCTATTGCTTTATGCCTTATGGCTAAGGCTTCAAAGGTATCTCCTACTTTGAACCCCAATATGTCTCTTGATGATGATGTTAATGCTAATGATGATGAGGATAATGATGAAGAGAATGATAATGTTGACTCCTTAAAAATTAAGGGGGAAATAATTTTTTAAGCTCTTCATAAAAATAAAATTGCTTGTTCCAACTTCATGGAAATCATGTCCATTGCCATGGAGGGCAAGAAATATATTGAGGAGTTGGAATCTCATCTCAAGGAGCATGAGGTCACCGTTGAAAAAAATGGAAGGTCATGAGCGTGATTATGCTAATGAGATTGCGGACCTCTCTCAAGCTCTTGAACTTGAACAAACCACCAAGGAATCTCTTGAGGAGACTTTTGCTCTAGAATTATCTAGAGTGAAGGAATCTCATGATAGAGCTCTTGAGGTGGCCAATGATTTTGAAACAAAAAATGAGAATCTTGAAGTTGTGCATGCTAAACTTCTTGAGGACTTTGGGCACCTTGAAAATGGCTCAAGGGTCATTAAGAGTGAGCTCATCAAACTCACCGAGTCTCATGCACAACTTAAATCTTCATATTCAAAAGAGCTTTCCAAGTTGCCTTCTCCTCTTGCTATTATTGATGATGCTTGTGCTACTAACTCTATCACCCGTGAAGCATCCATTTTGAAGGATAATGTTGAGCTTCGGGCTCAACTTGAGTTGCTATCTAGCAATTACGGGAAATTGGAAGAAAGCCATGAAAAGCTCTCAAGCTCTCATGATGATCTTCTAGTATCCCATAATGTGCTAATGATAGCTCATGAGGCCATTATTTCTAAGGTAAAATCTATTGAGCCTCATGTGGATACTAGCACTAGTTTTAGCCAAAATGCTATATTGCCTTGTGCTAGTCCTCGTGATTCGTCCATGCATAACATTGGTACATCTTGTGATGAATTGCTTTCCTTGCCTTGTTGCTCTAACGATGAAGCTTATACTTCCTCTAGTGCTTGTGTTGAGACTAACCATGTAGAGGAAATCAAAGAGCTCAAGGCCCAAGTCACTTCTTTGAAGAAAGACTTGGAAAAGTGTCATAAAGGGAAATCCACACTCAACAATATCTTGAATGTGCAAAAAACCCCCAATGATAAAGTGTTGGAAATATTCCCTAGAGGCAATAATAAAATGGTTATTATTATATTTCCTTGTTCATGATAATTATCTGTTGTTCATGCTTTAACCGTATTAACTGGAAACCGTAATACATGTGCGAATACATAGATGACAACATGTCCCTAGTGAGCCTCTAGTTGACTAGCTCGTTGATCAATAGATGGTTATGGTTTCCTGACCATGGACATTGGATGTTGTTGATAATGCGATCACATCATTAGGAGAATGATGTGATGGACAAGACCCAATCCTAAGCATAGCACAAGATCGCGTAGTTCGTTCGCTAGACCTTTTCTAATGTCTAGTATCGTTTCCTTAGACAATGAGATTGTGCAACTCCCGGATACCGTAGGAATGCTTTGGGTGTATCAAACGTCACAATGGAACTGCGTGACTATAAAGATGCACTACAGGTATCTCCAAAAGTGTCTGTTGGGTTGGCACGAATCAAAACTGGGATTTGTCACTCCGTATGATGGAGAGGTATCTCTGGGCCCACTCGGTAATGCATCATCATAATGTGGTTAGTGTGACTAATGAGTTAGCCACGGGATCATGCGTTATGGAACGAGTAAAGAGACTTTCCGGTAACGAGATTGAACAAGGTATAGGGATACCGACGATCGAATCTCGGGCAAGTAACATACCGATGGACAAAGGGAATTGTATACGGGATTGATTGAATCCCCGACATCGTGGTTCATCCGATGAGATCATCGTGGAACATGTGGGGGCCAACATGGGTATCCAGATCCCGCTGTTGGTTATTGGCCGGAGAGACGTCTCGGTCATGTCTACATGGTTCCCGAACCCGTAGGGTGTACACACTTAAGGTTCGGTGACGTTAGAGTTGTTATGGGAAATAGTATGTGGTTACCGAAGGTAGTTCGGACTCCCGGATGAGATCCCGGACATCACGAGGAGTTCCGGAATGGTCCAAAGGTGAAGATCGACATATTGGACGAAGGGTATTGGAGTCTGGAAGTGTTTCGGGGGTACCAGGCTATGGCCAGCATGACCGAAAGGTGTTTTGGGAGCCCTGGCAAGTGTTGCAGGGCCTCATGGGCCAAGGGGAGGGGGCAAACCAGCCCACTAAGGGGCTGTGCGCCCCCACACCCTTTTCCCACATTACTTGGGGAGGTGGGGCGCCTCCACCTAACTTGGGAGGCAAGCCTCCACCTGCTTGGCTTGGGGGCAAGTCTCCCTAGGGTTTCCCTAGGGAGATCCAATCTGTCCTAGCTACCGCTCCCTAGGGGTAACCCTAGGGCGCCTCCCCTCTCCCCTTCCCCCTATATATAGTGAGGGGGTGGGAGGGCAGTCGCACCCTTCCCGTGGCGCAGCCCTCCCCCTCTCCAACTCCTCCTCCTCTTTCGTAGTGCTTGGCGAAGCCCTGTCGGAGAACCACGAGCTCCTCCATCACCACGCTATCGTGCTGCTGGAGTTCTCCCTCAACTTCTCCTCTCCCCTTGCTAGATCAAGAAGGAGGAGACGTCCCCGGGCTGTACGTGTGTTGAATGCGGAGGCGCCGTCCGTTCGGCGCTAGATCGGATCTTCCACGATTTGAATCGCCGCGAGTACGACTCCATCAACCGCGTTCTTGTAACGCTTCCGCTTAGCGATCTTCAAGGGTATGAAGATGCACTCCCTCTCTCTCTCTCTTGTCGCAAGCATCTCCTAGATTGATCTTGGTGACATGTAGGAAAATTTTGAATTATCACTACGATCCCCAACTGTGGTATCAGAGCCAGGTCTATGCGTAGATTCTTTGCACGAGTAGAACACAAAAGTAGTTGTGGGCAATGATTTGGTCGATTTGCTTACCGTTACTAGTCTTATCTTCATTCGGTGGCATTGTGGGATGAAGCGGCCCGGACCGACCTTACACGTATGCTTACATGAGACTGGTTCCACCAACAGACATGCACTTGATGCATAAGGTGGCTAGCGGGTGTCTGTCTCTCCCACTTTAGTCGGATCAGATTCGATGAAGAGGGTCCTTATGAAGGGTAAATAGCAATTGGCATATCACCGTTGTGGCTTTTGCGTAGGTAAGAAACGTTTTTGCTAGAAACCCATAGCAGCCACGTAAAACATGCAACAACAATTAGAGGACGTCTAACTTGTTTTTGCAGGGTATGCTATGTGATGTGATATGGCCAAGAGGATGTGATGAATTATATATATGTGATGTATGAGATTGATCATGTTCTTGTAATAGGAATCACGACTTGCATGTCGATGAGTATGAAAACAGGCAGGAGCCATAGGAGTTGTCTTAATTTATTGTATGACCTGCGTGTTAATGAAAAACGCCATGTAATTACTTTACTTTATTGCTAACCGTTAGCCATAGTAGGAGAAGTAATAGTTGGCGAGACAACTTCATGGAGATCATGATGATGGAGATCATGGTGTCATGCCGGTGACGAAGGTGATCATGCCACACCTCGAAGATGGAGATCAAAAGGCGCAAGGTGATATTGGCCATATCATATCACTTTATGATTTGCATGTGATGTTTATCATGTTTGCATCTTATTTGCTTAGAACGACGGTAGCATAAATAATATGATCCCTCAAAAAATTTCAAGGAAGTTTTTCCCCTAACTGTGCACCGTTGCAAAGGACCGTTGTTTCAAAGCACCACGTGATGATCGGGTGTGATAGATTCTAATGTTCGCATACAACGGGTGTAAGCCAGATTTACACATGCGAAACACTTAGGTTGACTTGACGAGCCAAGCATGTACAGCCATGGCCTCGGAACACAAGAGACCGAAAGGTCGAACATGAGTCGTATAGTAGATGCGATCAACATGGAGATGTTCACTGTTGATGACTAGTCCGTCTCACATGATGATCGGACACGGCCTAGTCGATTCGGATCATGTATCACTTAGATGAATAGAGGGATGTCAATCTAAGTGGGAGTTCATTAAATAATTTGATTAGTTGAACTCATTATCATAAACATAGCCTAAATTTTCTTTGCAAATTATGTTGTGGATTAATAGCTCACGCGTTAGCTCCCTTGTTTTAATACGTTCCTAGAGAAAGACTAAGTTGAACGATATTGTAAGCAATTGTGCGGACTAGGGCCGTAGTCTGAGGATTGTCCTCACTGCTACACAGAAGGCTTTTGTCCTTGATGCACTGCTCGGTGTGCCAACCCCTCTGGCGTCGTCTGTGGATGTTGTGAACATCTGACAAACACGTTCTGATGACTACCTGATAGTTTAGTGCGCCATGCTTTACGGCTTAGAGTCGGGGCTCCAAAAGCATTGTTGAACGCCATGGAACATATGAGATGTTCCAAGAGCTGAAATTGGTATTTCAGGCTCATGCCCGTGTTGAGAGGTTTGAGACCTCTGACAAGATATTTGCCTACAAGATGGGGAGAATAGCTCAGCCAGTGAGCATGTGCTCAGAATGTCTGGGTACTTCAATCGCTTGAATCAAGTGGGAGTAAATCTTCTAGATAAGAGAGTGATTGACAAAGTTCTCCATTCACTATCACCAAGCTACTAGAGTTTCGTGATGAACTATAACATGCAAGGGAAGTTGATCCCGGAGCTGTTCGTCGTGCTTAAGGCCGTAAAGGTAGAAATCAAGAAGGAGCATCAAGTGTTGATGGTTAACAGGACCACTAGTTTCAAAGAATGGCAAGGGCAAGAAGGGAAACTTCATGAATGGCAAGCCATTTGCCGCTCCTGTGAAGAAACCCAAGAACCCAAACCGAGACGAAGTGCTTCTATTAGGAGAACGGTCACTGCTAGCGGAACTGCCTCAAATACTTGGTTGATAAGAAGGCTAGTGAAACTGCAACTATCCCTGGGTGGTTTTGGTAATTCCTAACAACATATAGCTCATTGAGCTAATACTATTTCAAGATAAATATTTCAGGAAAGATCAGTGATTGGAATGGCATGGATTAGAAATGTGGACCCCTCAAAATTCTAAGGAGAAAAGATTGGTTCAATCTCTAAAGCTCAAGACTCTACATTTTACCTTTTAGTGATCCAAGATCACATTGAGTCCATAGGAAAAGCCAATACTATTAAAAGGTATGAGGTGTTGCTTAATGGGTTACTTGCTCAAAATGCTTAGTGATATGCTCCAAAACCCTCAACCACTTTCTCATATCAACATATGTCCCAAACCAAAAGTCAAACTCAGCCCACCGAAACTTTCCATCCGGCGCCACCGAGTTCATTTGACTTAGCCACTGCCACAAACCCTAGTCACTTCGGTCTCACCGATTGGGATCTCGGTCTCACCGAGATGGGATTGCAAACTCTCTGTTTCCCTTCGTAACGTTTCGGTCTAACCAAGATGAGCGATCGGTCCCACCGAGTTCGCAATGCAAACTCTCTGTTTCCCCTTCGTAATGTTTCGGTCCAACCGAGATGAGCGAATCGGTCCCACCGAGTTTTACTAACCAACTCTCTGGTTAGCTTATTACCAAAATCGGTCCCACCGAGTTTGTGTAATCGGCCTCACCGAGATTACGTTATGCCCTAACCCTAATGAAATCGGTCCCACCGAGTTGACGTGTTAGTCCCACCGAAAATCCTAACGTTCACATTTTGAACTAAATCGGTCCGACCGAGTTTCACGATTCGATCTCACCGAGTTTGGTCAATTGTGTCTAACGGTTAAATTTTGTGTGGAGGCTATATATACCCCTCCACCCACTCTTCATTAATGGAGAGAGCCATCAGAACATGCCTACACTTCCAACTTACATTTTCTGAGAGAGAACCACCTACACTTGTGTTGAGATCAAGATCTTCCATCCCAACCACATAAATCTTGATCTCTAGCCATCCCCAAGTTGCTTTCTGCTCAAATTATATTTCCACCAAATCCAATCCTATGATAGAGAGAGTTGAGTGTTGGGGAGACTATCATTTGAAGCACAAGAGCAGGGAGTTCATCATCAACACACGGTGTATTACCTTTTGGAGAGTGGTGTCTCCTAGATTTGTTTGGTGTCACTTGGGAGCCTCCGTCAAGATTGTGGAGTTGAACCAAGAAGTGTGTACGAGCAAGGTGATCGCTTACTTTGTGAATATCTACCCTAGTGAGGCAAGTCCTTCGTGGGCGATGGTCATGGTGGGATAGACAAGGTTGCTTCTTCGTGGACCCTTCATGGGTGGAGCCCTCCGTGGACTCGCGCAACCGTTACCCTTTGTGGGTTGAAGTCTCCATCAACGTAGATGTACGATAGCACCACCTATCGGAACCACGCCAAAAATCTCCGTGTCTACATTGCGTTTGCTCCCTCCAAACTCCTCCCTTTACCTTCATGTGCAATGTTTTACATTCCGATGCTATACTCTTAGGCTTGCATGTGTAGGTTTCTTACTTGACTAGTGATAAGTTGCTAAAATCTGCCAAGACTTAAAATTGGGAAAAGGCTAGATTTTTATTTGGTCAAGTAGTCTAATCATCCCCTCTAGACATACTTCCGATCCTACAAGTGGTATCAGAGCTTTGGTCTCCTTTTGCCTTGATTTCCATAGCATTTGGTGATCATAGCCTTGGTTTCACAACCTAGCAGAGTATGGTGTCTAGCAAGGGAAATTATCACGGTAGAGGTCCTTACTTTGATGGTACAAATTTTGCTGGTTGGAAGCATAAGATGAAAACGCATATTCTTGGACATAACCCCGTCGTTTGGGTTATTGTGTGTATTGGCTTGCAAGGTGAATTCTTTGATGGGAGAGAACCGAACCGTGAAGCTAGCGTGGAAGAGTTGAAGATGCTGCAATACAATGCTCAAGCTTGTGATATTCTCTTCAACTGATTGTGCCCCGAAGAATTCAAGAAAATCAGCCGTCTTGAGAACACAAAGGAAATTTGGGATACTTTGATTGATATGCATGAAGGTACCGACTCCGTCAAGGAATCCAAATTGGATGTGCTTCAAAGTCAACTTGACAAGTTCAAAATGAAGGATGGTGAAGGTGTCGCTGAAATGTACTCTAGGCTTGCTCTCATCACAAATGAGATTGCCGGCTTAGGAAGTGAAGAGATGACTGATAGATTCATCATCAAGAAGATCCTAAGACCCTTGGATGGAAAATATGATACCGTGTGCACATTGATCCAAATGATGCCCAATTATAAAGATCTCAAGCCAACGGAAGTCATTGGAAGAATTGTTGCTCATGAGGTGTCACTCAAGGATAAGGAAGAGCTTCACAACAAGTCAAGTGGTGCTTACAAAGCCTCATGTGATACTCCCACATCATCAAGTGAGAAACAAGCCTTCAATGAAGAATTGAGCCTAATGGTGAAGAATTTCAACAAGTTCTACAAGAGTAGAAGCAAGTAAAGAAGTTCCAAGTCAAGGTCCTACAATGACAGAAGATCTTCAAGTCGTGAACGTAATTGCTACAATTGTGAAAGACCCAGACACTACTCCAACGAGTGTACGACTCCCTACAAATGAAGAGAAGATGCTCCCAAAAGAAGAAGTAGAAGAGAAGAATCACCACCAAGAGAGAGAAGGAGTAGAGATGACCGTTATGAACGAAGAACATCACAGAGAAGCAAGGATTCAGAAAGGAAGGACAAATCATCAAGGAGCTACACAAAAACAAAGACATCAAGCTCATATTGGTGAATGGGTATCCGGCTCCGACTCCGACAATCACTCTGAGAGAAGTTATCACTCTAACTCCGAATATACTCAAGATGAAGGTGTTGCCGGTCTAGCACTTGTGTCAACCAACTCCAATGACATATTTGAGTCACCAATTAAGGAATTGGAAGATGCTTCATGGCTAAAGGCCCAAAGGTATCACGCCCCGAGTATGTTGATTTCTAAAGTGATGAAGATGATTTGCTAGGTGATGATGATTTACTTGTTGACAATTGTAGTGATGAAAACTATGATGAACTTGCTATTAATCATGCTAATCAAGATAAAATGAATGAAGATGATAAGAAGGAGATTGAGTGTCTAACTAAAGAACTAAACACTCTTAGGTTAGCTCATGAAACTACCTTGGAAAATCATCGAGAGCTTTTAAAGACTCATGAGAAGTTACGCTTCGAAAAGCTTAACCTTGAGCAAGAGCATGGGTTCTTAAAAGATGATGATCTTCGCAAGAAAAGTTCTTCTTACATTGCCAAGCATTTACTCTTGTCTACTTACATGCCACAAGTTAAATCTAGCAACAAGAGTAAGAAAGATTCTTCTTCTAGTAGTAATAATAATCATGCTAAACCCAATGTTGTTGCTTCTAGTAGTTCTCTTGATTCCACTAATGATTCTCTTAGACAAGTTACACTTGAGCAATAAAATAGCTTAATAGCTTATTGAAGGGAATTATAGAGAAAGCTGTTTACAAGAGCCTTGCCGGAAGTAAGCAATTTGAGGAAATTGTACGCAAGCAACGAAGACAGCAGAAGAATCAAGGAATTGGTTTTGAATGAAGGTTCAATGCCAATGGAGTTGAGTGGGAAGAAGATCAATACCCCAAGATGAAGTTTGTTCCTCAACAAGAGAAGTATGATCCTACTTCTTTCCAAGGAACACAAGCTCAACATGATCTTCCACCACAAGACCACAAGCAAAAAGGCAATGACAAGCTTCAAGAGGAGATTGATGCATTTGAAGAAGCTCCCAAAGCCTTGGTCAAGTGGGTTCCCAAGAATACATCAAGTTCAACTTCATCAAGTACGACTACAACTTCAAGGATTCCCATAAAGATGATGTGGATCCCAAAGAAGAAGAACTAGAGAGTTCTTGAGGGTGACTCCGCCAACACACTTCACTCATATATTTTGGCAAGGACACGTGCAAACAACTTCCATATCTTGCACTAGTTCAAGGAGTCACAAACCCTCTTGTTGATAAGACAAGGGACAAGGTAACCTAATGCTTTCATGGACATCATCTTATGTGAACATCACTCTATGTCTATGGATATCCTTGTTTGTTACTTGTGGGACTAACTCGTGTAGGTATTGAAAGTGCAACTCACTCTAATGGATTGCTCCAAATGATCTACATCAACATTGAGCATCTACATCTTCAACACCTACATGAAGTCATCATCGACAAAACCCAAGGTTAGTTCATCCCTCTTAGGGGGGATATCACATCTAGGGGGAGCTTTACTCTAATCAATTGAGCTAAAGCAACTCTAATGGTGTGAACACAACAATGCTTTATGTAAAAGTGGCAACCCCACTTATGCTTAAACGATGAGTATGACCTACGATCAAATGTTCTCTTGACTCCTCATTCAATATACTCATATATAAATGACCTAGTCATCGCAAATTGCTTGATAGATGCTAGAATGTTTGTGCATGCTCTGCCACATATTATATTTGTCATTTTATTGTGTGAGAATGTTCGTTGCTTATTTTACTCATTTGAGGACATCCACTTGTTGTTTTGATTGTTTGGCATTTTTCTCTTTTGCTAAGTGGATGAACAAGAATGCCTAAGAACCTCCTCTAGCTATCTATGCTTTTTCTCGTCTTAAACTCTATTCATGCTACATCACAAAGTTTGATCAAGTCAGATTTGAACCACTTAGTGTGAGGAGCACTCGGAGTCCCCGATTCGTCATAGGCTTAAACTTCCAAAACCTCTTCATGCATTTCGGTATGACCGAGTCATCCACTTCGGTCACACCGAGTTCACTAAGTTGATCTAGGTTTTCCATCTCGGTGCAACCGATTTGAACTTTTCGGTCACACCGAGTTGCAGTAATCGCTCGCGATTCTGCATCTCGGTGCCACCGAGTTGTTCCACTCGGTCACACCGACAGGGTCGGCATATATATACTAACGGGTTGAATTTTGGTAATTTCTCCAAAACCTTCACCCCGCGCGTGTCCAGCTTTGCCTCCTCGGGTCTCCGGATCGTCTACTCACCGCCAGCGACCTCCCGCCGCTGGTCTACATCGCTGTCAACGGAACTCTACTCCGCCGTTGTCGCTGTAACGAACTCCCGCCGAACAAGGGTATAAGTTCGACTCTTTGTGCTATTTCCCAACTCCGATTCATAGCACATTACATCGCCATGATCTTTACCACGTATGCAAAGAATCTGTCTAGAAGAAAACATCCTTAGATTAGAATTGATTTGACAGTTTAGGGTTAGGTCTCCGCAGGACTCATCTTGGACCGACTGAATTGTAGAAATCGGTATCACCGATTTGGCTTAGGCCATAGCACATCCATTTTCGGTCTGACCAAAAATTGCAAATCGGTGTGATCGAGTTCGATTCTTTGTGAAACCCTAGCAGTCTCGGTGCCACCGAACTATGACTCGGTCTGACCGAGTTCACTAGTTTGGGTTCCAAAAGCTGCTTCGGTAGCTCCGAAATGCTTTCTATGGAGAACTAAAACTAATTTTTTAAGTCATCTGTTTTGCAAAAACTTTGCACTTTGTGATGCTCATCCACTCTACCTCATCTACATCTATTCACAGGGTTTGCTGTCAGTGATTGCCAAGATTTCTGACCAGAGTGACAGTCAGAACAAATATGAGGAACATGTGCAATTGAGTGAGGGTTCATATCCATCAACCACCTCAGATGATGGTAGCAGGAGCACACCTAGTAACTTGCCCAAGGAAGGCACTAGAGCAAGGAAGAAGAAAACCTCAGACTCTGAGGATGAAGATTATGTGGCTGTTGAGGATGAGGCCACCTCAAAGAGGAAAGTGTTGAAGAAGGAGTATGGCTCAGCTGCTACAACAAAGCTAGGGATGCACAAGAAGGAACCTGCCAAGAGAATGCCAACATCCAAGCCTAGGAAAGAAGCCTTGGAAGAAACTATGGAGTTCACTCTTGAACCCAAAGAGGCTGGAGAAGGCAAGAAGAGAAAGGATAGGGTCAAGAAGACCACTGCCCGAGTTCTAGAGATATCATCCATGTTTAAGGATCCCGCAGAAGAAGAGGAAGAGGAAGAGGATGCTCCAGCACCCAAAGCTCAGAATCTTATGGGAGATGCAATTAATTCAAGGGCTGCAACATCAAAGCCCAATTCTGCTCCCAAAGCTCAAGCTCAGAAGTCAAAGCCCAAGAGAAACACTAGAAGTATTCCTGCAAAAGAGAAGAACAAGGCCCCAGTGCCTCAAGCTGAAGGAGAGGATGATGAGTCTCTTGTTTTGAGAAAATTGAAACCCAAGAGTCCAGACCCAATGATGCTCATCCAGTAGCTGAGGACATGCACATTAGAAAAGATGCTGGACTGAGATTGTGGAGACAGTCTGATCCCTATGCTATGAGGAGAAGGGCTGCAGTTGACTACAGGTTCCACACAAAAGAACAACAAGACTTCTATGAGACAATTTTGCTCGACAAGAAGCCCATTGTTTGTGACATGAGATGGGTTGATTGGGAATACATCAAGGATAATGAAGATCATTTCCCAGGGGTATATGAAAACTTCAAACCATGTGGAGTAGATGAGTTTGTTGGACAGAAGCTCACAAAATGGAATGATAAGCTGATCATGCAGTTTTACTCCACTGCTCACTTTTACCCAGATGGGAAGATCATATGGATGTCTGAAGGTACTAGGTACCAATCCACTGTTGAAGAATGGGCCAAGCTGATCAATGCCCCAAGGAACATGAGGATGACTTGGATGTGTATGCCAAGAAGAAGAAAGACCACAACTCCATGGCAAACATGTACAAAGAGATCCCTGATAAAGCTTTGGAGACTCACAAGCTTGGATCTGTACATTACTTGTTGTCTGGTCTGCCTCCGAAGGCACACATTGCTACCCAAGTCAGGAGATGACAAGATGATCAAAGAACATTCCATCAACATGCTACAAATCTTTGATGTCCCTCAGAAGTATAAAGTCATGAGCCTGATTGTAGAGACAATGAAGTGGACAACTGCTGACCAAAAGAGAAGTTGTGAGTATGCTCCACATATTCATGAGCTCATCAATTCTAAGATGGGCACAGGAACATACTTGTTGGACAAGGAGCATCTACCCCTATATCCTGAATTTGAAGATAATGAAGTTGTCATGAATGAGAATGAACCGTCGTCAGCTCAAGCACAAGAGAAGACACCCAAAGATAAGGTAGAGAAATCTGCAAGGATGCCAAGTGCAGAAGAAGCATCTCAGGTCTTCCTCAAGTCAAAACAAGATCAATTAGGCTATCTGATTCAAGCTACAGTGACGATTGAGACGGGCTTGGCCACCCTGACTCAGAATCAGGAGAGCCTGGAGAGAGGATTGTTGAGACAAAATTCTATGATCTTGACCTCAAGGTAACTAAGATACAAACTGCCGTTGAGCTGCTCCAGGAGGAAGCAGAAGAGAGGAGAGGGAAGGAAACTACTGATGCTTTTCAGCGTGTGCCACAAGGTCAGAGATCTGCCGCACTGCCAGTACCAGTCTCTAGAACTACTTTGTCAGCACCAGCAGCTACAGCCTCAGTACCACCTCGAGCAGCCACTCCACCAGCTCCAACTACATCAATGGATGCCTTCATCCTTGGAGTTCTCTCTACACCACCTCCCGAAGACCGAGCCTAAGAGACGCATAGCGCTATGAATTTTCAAACTTTTTGGTAACTTGTTGCCAAAGGGGGAGAAATATGTATAGATCATAGGCTTCGAGAGAGAGTGTGTGTTTCTTTTTAACTCTCTTGTTTTTGGTTTTATGCGCTTGGTTGATACTCTATGTCTTTGTCTATGTGAGATACTTGTTTGATCATGTGATTGATCATATGCTACCTTAATGCTTGCTTGGATGATATTATCTTTTATATTCTTATATGATCATTCACTTTTCTTGGTGATGAGTGCATGCTTTTAAGTGATATCATTTTGAGCGCACCACCAAGATGTATGTGACATGGAAGACTAACCCATGATCCTAATCGATTGTGCATTTGCATTCAAACGCAAATCTTAAATAATGCACAAATTTAGGGGGATCTCTTGCTTATCACATACTTCTCAGAGCGACGATGTATTTCAGTCTTATAATCATTTGTCGAAGCTTTGATCTATATGTTGTCATCAATTACCAAAAAGGGGGAGATTGAAAGTGCAACTATCCCTGGGTGGTTTTGGTAATTCCTAACAACATATAGCTCATTGAGCTAATACTATTTGAAGATAAATATTTCAGGAAAGCTCAATGATTGGCATGGCATGGATTAGCAATGTGGACCCCTCAAAATGCTAAGGACAAAAGATTGGCTCAAGCTCTAAAGCTCAAGGCTCTACATTTTACCTTTTAGTGATCTAAGATCACATTGAGTCCATAGGAAAAGCCAATACTATTAAAAGGGGATGAGGTGTTGCTTAATGGGTTACTTGCTCAAAATGCTTAGTGATATGCTCCAAAACCCTCAACCACTTTATCATATCCACAAATGTCCCAAACCAAAAGTCAAACTCGGCCCCACCGAAACTTTCCATCTGGCGCCACCGAGTTCATTTGACATAGCCACTGCCACAAACCCTAGTCACTTCGGTCTCACCGATAGGGATCTCGGTTTCACCGAGATGGGATTGCAAACTCTTTGTTTCCCTTCGTAACGTTTCGGTCTAACCGAGATGAGCGATCAGTCCCACCGAGTTCGCAATGCAAACTCTCTGTTTCCCCTTCGTAACGTTTCGGTCCAACCGAGATGAGTGAATCGGTCCCACCGAGTTTGCCTGACCAACTCTCTGGTTAGCTTATTACCAAAATCGGTTCCACCGAGTTTGTGTAATCGGCCTCACCGAGATTACGTTATGCCCTAACCCAAATGAAATCGCTCCCACCGAGTTGACGTGTCAATCCCACCAAAAATCCTAACGTTCACATTTTGAACTGAATCGGTCCGACCGAGTTTCACAATTCGGTCTCACCGAGTTTGGTAAATTGTGTGTAACAGTTAGATTTTGTGTGGAGGATATATATACCCATCCACCAACTCTTCATTAATGGAGAGAGCCATCAGAACATGCCTACACTTCCAACTTACATTTTCTGAGTGAGAACCACCTACACTTGTGTTGAGATCAAGATCTTCCATTCTAACCACATAAATCTTCATCCCTAGCCATCCCCAAGTTTCTTTCCACTCAAATAATATTTCCATCAAATCCAATCCTATGATAGAGAGAGTTGAGTATTGGGGAGACTATCATTTGAAGCACAAGAGTAAGGAGTTCATCATCAACACACCATCTATTACCTTTTGGAGAGTGGTGTATCCTAGATTTGTTAGGAGTCACTTGGGAGCCTTCGTCAACATTGCGGAGTTGAACCAAGAAGTATGTATGAGCAAGGAGATCACCTACTTCGTGAAGATCTACCCTAGTGAGGCAAGTCCTTCATGGGCGATGGTCATGGTGGGATAGACAAGGTTGCTTCTTTGTGGACCCTTCGTGGGTGGAGCCCTCTGTGGACTCGCGCAACCGTTACCCTTCGTGGGTTGAAGTCTCCATCAACGTGGATGTACGATAGCACCACCTATCGGAACCACGCCAAAAATCTCTGTGTCTACATTGCGTTTGCTCCCTCCAAACTCCTCCCTTTACCTTCATGTGCAATGTTTTACATTCCGCTGCTATACTCTTAGACTTGCATGTGTAGGTTGTTTACTTGACTAGTGCTAAGTTGCTAAAATCTGCCAAGACTTAAAATTGGGAAAAGGCTAGATTTTTATTTGGTCAAGTAGTCTAATCACCCCCCTCTAGACATACTTTCAATCCTACAGCTGGCAACTTCAACAAAATTATATTTGATATATGTGTGTTATTGATGTGTTCCTTACTAGTACTCCTAGTAGCACCTGGGTATTAGATACTGGTTCAGTTGCTAATATTGGTAACTCGAAAAAAGGCTATGGAATAAACAGAGACTAGCTAAGGGCGAGGTGACGATGAGTGCTGGAAGTGTTTCCAAGGTTGATGTGATCACCATCACACACTCCCTCTACCTTCGGGATTAGTGTTGAACCTAGATAAATGTTGTTTGCATTGGTGTCTGCGTTGAGCATGAACATGATTAGATCATGTTTATTGCAATACGATTATTCATTTAAGTCAGAGAATAATGGTTATTCTGTTTGCATGAATAACACCTTCTATGGTCATGCACCCAATGTGAATGGTTTATTGAATCCCGGTCGTAGTTATACACATGTTCATAACATTGATGCCAAAAGATGTAGAGTTGATAATGATAGTACCACTTTCATGTGGCACTACCGCTTAGGTCATATTGGTGTAAAGCGCATGAAGGACCTCCATGCTAATGGACTTTTGGAGTACCTTGATTTTGAATCACCTGACACATGCGGACCATGCCTCATAGGCAAGATGACTAAAACCCCGTTTTCTGGAACAATGGAACGGGCAAGTGACTTGCTGGAAATCACACATGCTAATGTGTGCGGTCCGATGAGTGTTGACGCACGCGGTGGATATCATTATTTTCTCACCTTCACCGATGAATTGAGTAGATATGGGTATATTTACTTAATGAAGCATAAGTTTGAAACATTTGAAAAGTTCAAGCAATTTCAGAGTGAAGTTGAGAATCATCATAACAAGAAGATTAAGTTCCTATGGTCTGATCAAGGGGAGAGTATATGAGTTATGAGTTTGGCAATCACTAAATACAAGGTGGAATCATTTCACAATTGACGCCACCTGGAACACCATAGTGTAATGGTGTGTCTGAACGTCGTAATCGCACCCTATTGGATATGGTGCGATCTATGATGTCTCTTATCGATCTACCACTGTCATTTTGGGGTTATGCATTAGAGAGAATTACATTCACTTTAAATGGGGCACCATCTAAGTCCGTGGAGATGACATCGTATGAACTATGGTTTGGCAAGAAACCTAATTTGTTGTTTCTGAAAGTTTGGGGATGCGATGCTTATGTCAAGAAACTTCGGCCAGAAAAGCTCGAACCCAAAACGGAAAAATTGTGTCTTCATAGAATACCCAAACAAGACGATTGGGTATACCTTATATCTCAGACCCGAGGGCAAAGTGTTTGTCACTAACAGGTCCGTTCTTGAGAAAGAGTTTCTTTCGAAAGAATTGAGTGGGAGGAAGATAGAACTTGATGAGGTTGTTGAACCTTTACTTCAACCAGAGCATAGCGCAGCACAGAAAGATGTTTCTGTGGCACCTACCTTAGTTGAAGAGAAAGCTAACGATGATAATCATGGATCTTCAGATCAAGTTACTATCGAATCTCGTAGGTCGACAAGGGTGTGTACAACTTCTGAGTGGTAACCCTGTCTTAAAGGTCATGTTGTTCGACAACGATGAACCTATGAGCTATGGAGAAGCGATGGTGGGCCCTGATTCCAACAAATGGCTGGAAGCCATGAAATCCGGGATAGGATCCATGTATGAGAACAAAGTATGGACTTTGGTGGACTTGCCCGATGATCGGCAAGCCATTGAGAATAAATGGATCTTTAAGAAGAAGACAGACGATGATGGTAATGTCACCATTTATGAAGCTCGACTTGTCTCAAAGAAGTTTCTGACAAGTTCAAGGAGTTGACTATGATGAGACTTTCTCAATCCTAGCGATGCTAAAGTCTTTTAGAATTATGTTAGTAGTTGCTGCATTTTCATTTAGGAAATCTGGTAGATGGATGTCAAAACAAAGTTTCCTTGACGGTTTCCGTGAGGAAAGGTTGTATATGATACAATGAGAAGGTTTTGTCAATCCTAAGGATGCTAAAAGGTATGAAAACTCCAGCGATCCTTCTATGGACTGGAGCAAGCATCTCGGAGTTCAAACATACGCTTTGATGAGGTGATCCAAGATTTTGGGTTTATACAAAGTTTGCAAGAAACTTGTATTTGCAAGAAAGTGAGTGGGAGCACTACAACATTTTTGATAAGTATATGTGGATGACATATTGTTGATCGAAAATGATGTAGAATTTCTAGAAAGCATAAAGGGTTGTTTGAATGAAGTTTTTCAAAGGAAGACCTGGGTAAAACTACTTACATATTGGGTATCAAGATCTATAGAGATAGAGCAAGACGCCTGATAAGACTTTCACAAGAGCACAACCTTGACGTGATTTTGAAGGAGTTCAAAATGGATCAGTCAAAGAAGGAGTTGTAAGGTGTGAAGTTAAGACTTAAAGCTCGACCGCCGCAGAACAAAGAGAAAGGATGAAGGTCGTCCCCTATGCCTTATGTAACGCCCCGAGACCAATGTGCCAGGTGTCCTCCAGTTATTCGCTGTTGTTGCCGTGTCATTGCTTGCGTGTCATGCATTGCATAGCATGTCATCATGTGCATTGAATTTGCATACGTGTTCGTCTCATGCATCCGAGCATTTTCCCCGTTGTCTGTTTTGCATTCCGGCGCTCCTATCTCCTCCGGTGGCCCTTTCTACCTTTCTTTCATGTGTGGGGGTTAAACATTTCCGGATTGGACCGAGACTTGCCAAGCGGCCTTGGGTTACTACCGGTAGACCGCCTGTCAAGTTTCGTACCATTTGGACTTCGTTTGATGCTCCAACGGTTAACCGAGGGACCGAAAAGGCCTCGTGTGTGTTGCAGCCCAACACCCCTCCAATTTGGCCCAAAACCCACCAAAACCCTCTCCATCATCTAGAGCGTTCGATCACGATCGCGTGGCCGAAAACCGCACCTCATTTGGACACTCCTAGATCCCTCTATGCCTATAAATAGCCCCCCTCCGAAATCCATGGGTCCTTCCCCAAACCCTAGACCCACCTCGACCCGCCGCCGCCGGACAAAAACCGCAGGACGGACATTGTCCGCTTCCCCGCCAGCCACTCCGGGGACGCCACGTGGCGCCCGAGGCGCCCACATCACCGCCGACCGCACCGGCCCGCGCGGCCCGGGGCAGGCCCCCGCGGCCCAGCCGCTCGGCGCCCGCTTCCTCTCGCCGCCCCGCCGTCTCAGCTCCCGCACCGCCGCCCGGAGACCCGCGCCGACCACCGCCGCCATTGCCGCCTACTCGCTAGAGCTGCGCCGCCGCCTCCCGCTCGCCGGCGCACACCGCCACTGTGCGCCTCATGATGCGCCCCGGCCGCGCCGCCCGCTCACCGCTGCGGCGAGCTCGCCGCCCGGTCACCGGAGCTCCTCTCCGGCAAGCTCATTGCTAATCCGCACACCCCGCCTTTTCCCTCGTCGTCGGCGTCCTCCCCGCCCTCTTCTCCGGCGAAGGCTCGGCCCTGCCTCGATCTGCGTGCACTCGGATCCAAACCCTAGATCTGTTTTCAGAGAGGTATAAATTTCACTAAGTCCCCGAGATTTCCATGTTTCAAATGCCCTTGTTCATCATGTCATAACTCCGCATCTGTAGCTCCGTTTTGGGCGTGTAGCATATCAAAATGTTCGTCTCAGAGAGTACAGCATTTCATCTCATTGCATCATTTTCATTTGAGCTCATATTGATGCCCGAAATGCTGTTGGAAGTGTGCTATTTGAGTTAATTGCCAGATTTGCTGCTCCAAATAACTATTTGTCATTTTTTCCATGATTAATGTGTGCATGATATGCCCCTGAGCTCTACATGTGTTTTGTTATATGCCTTGCCATCTTTCCAGAAGTGCTATCCATGTATTTTTGTGATGTGTGTGGTGTCTAGCACATGCTTGCAAAGTGGTGCATTCGTTAATGCTGATTTCAGGGACTTAGCAAGTCCACTAAGTCCTTGATCTGTTTTTATCAATATGCCATATGTTCATGTTGTTTCCTAGTGATCCGTGCCTCTTTTGAGGATGATCAGTAAGGATGTTTTGTTAATCTTGTGGTGCTCTACCCATCCATGTCTTTGCTTGCATTTATGGAGCACCCTAGCTTGAGTCAGTCGAGCTCTACTTTTGCTATTTCGTGAAGCTGGGCAGATTGTCTACTTTTTAGCGATTTTGCCGAGGATGTTGTAGTTGATCCGTGCAAGCTATGTTGTTGCTCTTGCCATGTCTAGCTTGTATAATGTGTATTCTTGATGGATGTATGCTTAGATTGTCATGCCTTGCTCTGTAGTGAGTGCATCGAGCTCGTGAACATGCCTACTCGCTATCTGATTTGCATGCTCCAGTTTTTCGCTAAGTCTGTAACCTGATTATGTTTTTGCCATTATCACATGCTTGCAATTGTATTTTCTGATCCCTTTTGGCTCAAGGTCACTAAGGGACTTTCATTAAGCTCTTTGAGTAGCTTCATGCCATGCCTTGCATTGCCATGTTAAGTTCCTTTAGCATATAGTTTTCTTGCTTCAAAGTGTGCTACCTGATCTAAAATTCCAGGCTTGTGTTAATTTCACTAAGTCTAAAACTTGTTTATCGTTTGCACTTTGGCCATGATTGTTTGAACCTGTTCATGGATGATTTGGCCATAGATCAGTGTTCATCTTTTGTCAAACTTCATGAATGGATCCCTGCCATGTATTTTGTTACCATGTTTGAGTGTTGTAACATGTTTAACTTGTTGCATTTAGATGGCTACTTGCTGTTATCGCAGATCGGTGCCATATTTGTTTTGCTTTCCATTTCCAAACCGTGCATCCGATTCCGGTGATCTTTATATCGATTTCAACCGAAATCACCTCACCTTTCTAGTGGCACACTTGGATTTCCAAGTTGAGGCCAGGTTTAATCATTCCTTTGCAAATCATGCATATGCATCGCATACCGCATCCCGCATATCATACCATGTTCATGTGTGGTTTGTTTACTATGTTGTGTGCTTCTTTCTGGTGTTTGCTTCTTCGGGTTGGTTCCGGTAATGTCGCGTTTGTGAGGACCCATTTGACTACGTTCGTTTGTCTTCTTCATGGACTCGTTCTTCTTCCTTGCGGGATTTCAGGCAAGATGACCCTACCCTCGAAATCACTTCTATCTTTGCTTGCTAGTTGCTCGCTCTTTTGCTATGCCTATGCTGCGATACCTACCACTTGCTTATCATGCCTCCCATATTGTTGAACCAATCCTCTAACCCACCTTGTCCTAGAAAACCGTTGTTTGGCTATGTTACCGCTTTGCTCAGCCCCTCTTATAGCGTTGTTAGTTGCAGGTGAATATTGAAGTTTGTTCCTTGTTGGTACATGGAGATGTTGTTCCTTGTTGGAACATGTTTTACTTGTTGGGATATCACAATATATCTTTTTTAATTAATGCATCTATATACTTGGTAAAGGGTGGAAGGCTCGGCCTTATGCCTGGTGTTTTGTTCCACTCTTGCCGCCCTAGTTTCCGTCATATCGGTGTTATGTTCCCGGATTTTGCATTCCTTACGCGGTTGGGTTATAATGGGAACCCCTTGACAGTTCACCTTGAATAAAACTCCTCTAGCAAGGCCCAACCTTCATTTTACCATTTGCCACCTAGCCTTTTTCCCTTGGGAGTCGTGCATCCCGAGGGTCATCTTTATTTTAAACCCCCGGGCGAGTGCTTGTCTAAGTGTTGGTCCAACCCAGAGCACCGTGCGGGGCCGTCCCTTGGCAACTTTGGTTACGTTGTCTCCTGTACGCTTAGCTTATCCGGTGTGCCCTGAGAACGAGATATGTGCAGCTCCTATCGGGATTTGTCGGCACAGCGGGTGGTCTTGCTGGACTTGTTTTACCATTGTCGAGGATGTCTTGTATCCGGGATTCTGAGTCTGATCGGGTCTTCCCGCTAGAAGGAATATCCTTCGTTGACTGTGAGAGCTTGTGATGGGCTAAGTTGGGACACCCCTGCAGGGATTTGAACTTTCGAAAGCCGTGCCCACGGTTATGGGCAGATGGGAATTTGTTAATGTCCGGTTGTAGAAAACCTGAAGTTGACCTTAATTAAAATGCATCAACCGCGTGTGTAACCGTGATGGTCTCTTCTCGGCGGAGTCCGGGAAGTGAACACGGTGTTGGAGTTATGCTTGACGTGGTTTATTCTAGGATCACTTCTTGATCATACTTTTATCGACCGTGCTTTGCCTTCTCTTCTCGCTCTCATTTGCGTATGTTAGCCACCATATATGCTAGTCGCTTGCTGCAGCTCCACCTCATACCTTTACCTTACCCATAAGCTTAAATAGTCTTGATCGCGAGGGTGCGAGATTGCTGAGTCCCCGTGGCTCATAGATTACTTCCAAAACCAGCTTGCAGGTGCCGATGAGCCCGTGCAGATGACGCAACCAAGCTCAGGAGGATCTCGATGAAGATCTTGTCCTTTGTGTTGTTTCGTTCTAGTTGTTCAGTAGTGGAGCCCAGTTGGGGTCGATCGGGGACCTTGTCGCATTTGGGGTTCTTCTTTTATTTTGGTTCCGTAGTCGGACCTTGATTGTATTTGGATGTTGTAATGCTTTATTCATGTATTGTGTGAAGTGGCGATTGTAAGCCATCTATGTATCTCTTTCCCTTATGTATTACATGGGTTGTGTGAAGATTACCTCACTTGCGACATTGCTTTCAATGCGGTTATGCCTCTAAGTCGTGCTTCGACACGTGGGAGATATAGCCGCATCGAGGGTGTTACACCTTAGCCATAGGCTCTATTCGATATGACATGTTGTGTACTGCACCTGATATGTGCCTTGCAAGGAGTCTGGCAAGGGGGTACAAAAGTGATCCAAGAATGGATCATTAGATAACGGTCAAAATTTTCCTTAGAGGAATAAGGAAATGTTTCTTGGTTATGGAGGTGATAAAGAGTTCGGCGTAAAGGGTTACGTCAATGCAAGCTTTAACACCTATCCGGATGACTCTGAGTAGCAAACTGGATATTTATAGTGGAGCAACCATTTGGGATAGCTCCAAGTGGAGCATGGAAGCAGCATCTACAATATCACATAGAGACTTGCGAAGTACATACGGATCTGAATGTTGCAGACCCGTTGACTAAAACCTCTCTCATAAGCATAACATAATCAAACCCCATAACTCATTGAGTCTTAATCACATGGTGATGTGAACTAGATTATTGACTCTAGTAAACTCTTTGGGTGTTGGTCACATGGCGATGTGAACTATGAGTGTTAATCACATGTGTGAACTAGATTATTGACTCTAGTGCAAGTGGGAGACTGTTGGAAATATGCCCTAGAGGCAATAATAAAATGGTTATTATTATATTTCCTTGTTCACGATAATTGTTTGTTGTTCATGCTTTAACTGTATTAACCGGAAACCATAATACATGTGTGAATACATAGATGACAACATGTCCCTAGTGAGCCTCTAGTTGACTAGCTCGTTGATCAATAGATGGTTATGGTTTACTGGCCATGGACATTGGATGTTGTTGATAACGGGATCACATCATTAGGAGAATGATGTGATGGACAAGACCCAATCCTAAGCATAGCACAAGATCGCGTAGTTCATTTGCTAGAGCTTTTCTAATGTAAAGTATCGTTTCCTTAGACCATGAGATTGTGCAACTCCTGGATACCGTAGGAATTCTTTGGGTGTATCAAACGTCACACCATAACTGGGTGATTATAAAGGTGCACTACAGGTATCTCCGAAAGTGTCTGTTGGGTTGGCACGAATCAAGACTGGGATTTGTCACTCGGTATGAAGGAGAGGTATCTCTGGGCCCACTCGGTAATGCATCATCATAATGAGGTCAGTGTGACTAATGAGTTAGCCACGGGATCATGCGTTACGAAATGAATAAAGAGACTTGCCGGTAATAAGATTGAACAAGGTATAGGGATACCGACGACAAAATCTCGGGCAAGTAACATACCGATGGACAAAGGGAATTGTATATGGGATTGATTGAATCCCCAACATCATGGTTCATCTGATTAGATCATCATGGAACATGTGGGAGCCAACAAGGGTATTCAGTTCCCGCTGTTGGTTATTGGCCGGAGAGAGGTCTCGGTCATGTCTGCATGGTTCCCGAACCCGTAGGGTCTACACACTTAAAGTTTGGTGATGCTAGAGTTGTTATGGGAAATGGTATGTGGTTACCGAAGCTAGTTCGGAGTCCCGGATGAGATCTCGGACGTTACGAGGAGTTCCTGAATGGTCCGGAGGTGAAGATCGATATATTGCACGAAGGGTATTGGAGTCTGAAAGTGTTCCAGGGGTACCAGGGTATGGCCAGCATGACCGAAAGGTGTTTCGGGAGCCCCGACAAGTGTTGCAGGGCCTCATGGGCCAAGGGGAGGGGGTAAACCAGCCCACTAAGGGGCTGTGTGCCCCCACACCCTTTTCGCACGTTACTTGGGGAGGTGGGGCGCCTCCACCTGACTTGGGAGGCAAGCCTCCACCTGCTTGGCTTGGGGGCAAGTCTCCCTAGGGTTTCCCTAGGGAGATCAAATCTGTCCTAGCTGCCACCCCTAGGGAAACCCTAGGGTGCCTCCCCCTCTCCCCTCCCCCCTATATATAGTGAGGGGGTGGGAGGGCAGCCATACCCTTCCCCTGGCGCAACCCTCCCCCTCTCCAACTCCTCCACCTCTTCCGTAGTGCTTGGCGAAGTCCTGCCGGAGAACCACGAGCTCCTCCATCACCATGCCATCGTGCTACTGGAGTTCGCCCTCAACTTCTCCTCTCCCCTTGCTGGATCAAGAAGGAGGATATGTCCTCGGGCTGTACGTGTGTTGAACATGGAGGCGCCGTCCGTTCGGTGCTAGATCGGATCTTCCGCACTTTTAGTCGCCACAAGTACGACTCCATCAACTGCATTCTTGTAACGCTTCCTCTTAGCGATCTTCAAGGGTATGAAGATGCACTCCCTCTCTATCTTTCTCTCTCTCTCTCTCGTTGCTAGCATCGACTAGATTGATCTTGGTGACACATAGGAAAATTTTGAATTATTACTACGATCCCAAACATAAAGGTGGACTTGGATTCAACTCCAATAAGAAGAAGAAGTCCGAGAGCAACAAGAAGAAGGGCGAAAACAAGTCAAGAATGCGGCCAAGATCATTTGCTTCAATTGCAAAATTGTAGGGCATCATGTTAGATCTTTCCCTTTGAAGAAGAAGCCCATTAGTGACAAGCAACAAGGGAAGCGGCCACAAGTTCACTCTCATGCACAACCTCAAGCTAAAGAAATGCCCCTTCCCAAGAAAACTCAAGCTAATGCTTCTCAAGTTGAGAAATCGAGTGAGAAGAAAGTGAAGAGTAGACGTTGCTACTTATGTTGTGAGAAAGGTCACATCGCTTCTTCATGCACTAGTGGTAACTTATCCAACCCAATTATCATTGATGATATCTTTTCTCTTTGGAAGGATGAGGTTGGCAATGTGTTTGCCAAGCTTGTTGGTACTCAAAGTGGTGTCAAGAAAAGAACCATTTGGGTAGCCAAGCCTATTGTGACTAACCTCTTAGGACCCAACTTGGTTGGGGACCAACAAGCTCAAACTTGATCAATAGGTGTTATTGGAGGGCATTGGAGACTTGGCTACATTATGAAGAATTAAGGGGACTTCATCATTCTTATCGTCGCAAGCCAAGTCAATTGGGTTATCAAGTTTCTATACTTATCCAATGTTCCTCCTTCCGGTAAATTGCACTTAAATTGTTTACATTGAAAGTTACTTGCCCCTTTGCATGTTTTGGTTTTGTTCCTTGCATGTGTTTGTATATGTCGTGTCTCCAAATTGCTTACCTTGAGTAATCAAGTATGTGTATGTTGGTTTGCACATCATGTACATGTGTCTCGTACGTTTAGCCTTTGTGCATCTTGTTTGTATCTTAGTTGGCTCTTGTGAGAGATTAATGGAATATCCCATTGTGGGGGAGTGATGTGCTTTATGCACCTCACAATCCTATAACTGTGTGTACATGAGGAATACCATCTAGTATTGTTATTACAAGATTATTAGTCACTTTGTGGTATGTCTTCTCATGAGAAATTCAAATTATAAATAGTCCATTAATTATCTCTTGTTGGATCCTCTTATTGCCTCTTGTTAAGTCTTTATTGGTATCACATTATGGGGGAGTAATATGCTATGTGCATATTACAAGCCTAGAAAATGTGTACATTTGAGATATTGTCACCTATAATTGATATTGCAAATTATCTTGTACCTAGGTGGCATGTTAGCTCTACATGTTGCAATTTTCTTGTGTTTGGTGTGAAGATGATGTCGGTTATCCTTGCTATCTACCACCGGGAATTATTTCCAAATACTTCTTGTCTTTTGACAATTGGTACTCACTTATGTGGTAGAAATTATTGATCATCCTCACGTTGGCGTTTACTTTTTATTCACCTTATCTCTTGCCAAGTTTGTGTCAACTCAAATTGCCTTCCATGCCACTTTAGGATCTTGTTGTTTTCTTGATCTTGTCTAGTGTTTTCTTGATATAGTGAAAGTGGTGACCCTACCTTGTGCATTTTGTATTCAAATGCAAATTCTCTATAATGCACAACTCGTGGGGGAGCTATCCTATTTTCTATAAAACACTTCTTGTGATCCATATTAAGTGTGTGTTGGTGGACGGCAAGCCGTCTCCTTTTGGTACTTTGTGCCATCATCAAACTTTGTAGAGAGCTTGGTTTGTTTGGAACCATCCACTCTTTTGGGAGTTTGATATCATTTTGTGTGTTTCAATGGATATCATATTCCTTGTTGTATCTTTTAATGATATCTTCCATGTGTTGATTTCTCCATTTGGTATCCTTTTCACTTGGTATTCCTTTTTCATTTGGTGTTGGTTCTTGGAAGTCTTTAGCATGCATATTTACTTCATATATTTTCTTTGGCATGCCTTCTTGCTTTGACCCAATTTATAGGGGAAACTCCACCAAGTCTCAAATTGGATGAGATGTGCATGATATTTATTTTCATATCTATGTGTGCATATTTATGTGGAGATTGACCTATGTATTTGTGTTTCTAACTCTTTGGTCCCAATGAGTTTGGGTACCATTTTGTTTGTGTTGTTGTTATAGGAACAATTGAAGATGCATTGGATGCTTGGCTCACTCACAAGGAAGGTGTTGTCACCATGTGCTTTTTGGAGTCAAGCTAGGATGATCAATGAACTCCTATCTACCATTAATTGATATCTATTACATCCTTCCAATGCTACCTCGGTAGCAAGAATCATCATCTACTTCATGCACACATTTATTTCATCAACCTTGTGTAGGTTGTATCATGGCATGTTATTCATTCTTTCTTGTGATACTTGTTTCCTTTCTCAAAGCATCCCAACAATGATCTCTTGTTGGTAGTTGTGATGTCTTTGATGTTCGTGTGGTTGGATCATTTATATACAATAAGACCATATCTAGCCATGTGCTATGCTCTCAAGCAAATTTCTTATTGGTATATTTATGACTTCCTTGTGGATATCTTGTTCTTTCCTTTTTGTAATTATTTCATGTGTATATCCTTCTTTGTGGATTGATATCATCATGATTTTCATCTACCTAGAATCTTATACACTTCATAGAAGTTACATCTATAGTTGATATCCTTATTCTTTCACGTCCACCTTTCCTTGGTGGTTATGTGAAAGGATTTATCTTGAGTGTGGATCGTATATCATTGCATCTTGATGCACTCTGTTGTGGTGAAGATATTTTTTATCTTGCTTGTCTTGATGAGGCTTGCCATTTCGATTGGTATCCCTCCTCTTGACAAAGCTATCTTTTTATTTCTTCACCATGGGTTGTCACAAGTGTTGGTTATTCATTTTGCATATTTAGTGTGCCTGTCAACCCATTTGCTTGGTGTGTGTTGGGGAAATAACCCGCGGCGTAAACCGGCCAGAAGTATAACCCGTCTGGACTTGGCGGTTTACTTGAGATCCGGCTGACACTTGGCGGTTCACTGGCGACCTGCCCTGGCCTGGCGGTTTACAAGCAACCCGCCTGGTCATTATGGCTCACTAGTGACCCGGCGGGTGGGTCAGATGAATGATGAGGACCAAGGCCCAGAAGGCCGGTTCACGTTTAATGGTGGGCCGGTTTATGAGGAAAGCACAACGAATATTCCCTTACAAAGGAAGCAAGACTAGGACTCCACTTGTAATAGAGTAATCCTAATCCTAATAGGACTAGTCATGTAAACCGCCCCTTCAACATATATAAGGAGGGGCAGGGCACCCCAAGAGGGACAAGATTGACAAGTTCCACAAGTTGGACAAGTTAGATTTAGACAATAGCTCTCGAGATATAGCACTCTTGTAATCGTGATCATCATCATCAATATCAATGAAGCATGATGTAGGCTTTTACCTCCACCGTGAGGGGCCGAACCCGGGTAAAACATCGCGTCTCTCGTCCCGCTCAACCCCTCTCAAGCTCCACATAGATGCGTTGGCCTCGCGACTAAGTCCTGACACTAAGGACATCTGCCGTGACAATTCCACGACAGTTGGCGTCCGCCGTGGGGCCTGCGCATGGTGGTGTTGAGTTCTTGGAGGGATCTTTCCTAGGGTTCGAGAAATTCACAATTTTCCAGACCAAGAAAAGTCAGTGCAGAAGGATTTACATCGTGGACGAGGAGTTGGAAACTGAGACTCAGATTTTAGGGTTGTATGCTATACGGCCATGATGACCCGCTGAGTCCGAAACAGAAGTTTTTGATGACAGCAGATTCTAGGTTTGCATGTTATACAACCATAGTGATCACAAGTCGCCGAAGCAAGCATATCCCACCAGAGAAGTGCTGCAATTGTTCCAAGTTTTTTCACTGTTCCACGTCTGTGATTTTTAGATTTCAAGTCCTAAGGGAATAAACTATTACTACTGCTACTTTTTTCTGACATGAAGACTAATCAAGTTTAGAAGTACACGGTGGGCATCTTCGACTCGTATGTGATCTGAAGCCAAAATCAGTTATTTCCTTTGGCCAGCTCCGATTGATACACGCACACAAGGAAGCTACCAGGAGACCGATTCAAGAAATATGAAAGAAAATGGGTCCCGATAACTGCCACACGTGTGGTGTATCGGGTAGTTGTGCCACATGCCTCGTGTGGCATGGACAGCAACGAGCCCATACACCTACGTGTGGGCAAAACAAGTAATGCCCACACACATCTTTTTTCCCTCCTGAACCCTCTCACATGCGTGCATGTGGGCGAAGTTGATAACGCCCACACGCCCGTATGTCAAGCCTCATACCCTTCTGGTCCCGCACGTGACGCGTGACGCCCACCGCGCCCGCAGTTGCCATGGTCCAGACCCTCGTCCATGTCCGGTTATCTGCAGTTGCCATGTCGCTGAACTACGGTTGCCATGTCGGACAACTGCAGTTGCCATGGTTGCTCAACTGCAGTTGCCATGTATGGTCTAATCTAATGTAGTTGCCATGATTTCATAACTTTAGGAGTTGCCACATACTAACACTAGGCAGTTGAGAGAGTTGCCATGTGCTCACAAGCATGCTAGGGCAGTTGCCATGTAAAAAGGAAGAGTTGCCATTTGCTTACGTGCACGTTAGGGCAGTTGCCATTTACGTGCACGTTGGGGCAGTTGCCATGTACCATGCAAAAACACATGGCAACTCGGTAAAAGACAGTTGCCATCTGCTTACGTGCACACTAGGCAGTTGTCGTGTACCCTGCAAAAACACATGGCAACTCGGGTAAAAAAAGAGAGTTGCCACATGCTTATAAAGCACACTAGAGGCAGTTGCCATGTGCGCTGCAAAAACACATGGCAACTAGCAGCTTACGTGTGGGAGAGGAGACGGGCGTCTGGGCGAGATGGCAAATGCCCACACACCAGCCCTTGTGCGTGACTGAAAACTGGTGTGTGGGTGAACTGCTAAACGCCCACACACTGGCCCCTCCGTGTGGTAAAACGGATGTGTGGGCGAACTATGTCACACACCACACACACGCCTTGTCCTACGTGGCACAGAAAAATCAGCCAGATTGTGTCAAGATTCATGCATATAGTACTGGACGGTGATGGATGCGTGTGGTCGAGATGATCAACGCCCACACGTGTGGGCGTTAACATTTCTGAAGAAAATTACTACGTGAGTCCACCTGAAAAAAAAGAATCAACGAAAAAAGAACACGATCCGGAAATGGAGCCGGCCATGACCCGGACTCATTGACCACGCCCGCGTCCTCGATTCGAGGCGCCGGCCTCCGCCGCTGTTCTGACCCCGAGCCGGCCTCGCCTCGCCATGGAACTCTGAGTAGTGTCGCCTCCGGGCCATTTCTGCCTCTGCCGAGCCGCTACAGTTGCCGATCGCCTCCAGGCCGATCGCCGTCGGAGCGCCCTCGTTGTTCGATCCGCCAGCGCCTCTCTGACCGTGCCGCAAGCAGCTCCCCCTCAGTCTCAGTTGGCTTCACGGCTTCATCTCTTCTCCCTGCGACTCTGCCTCCGCCGGCTCCCTACTGTTACAGCTTTGCCCGGTGCCTCTTTGCCGCGACCACCTCCACAGGCCAGCTCCGCCTCTACCCTGTCCGCGGCAAAGCATCCCCTGACCTCTGTCGTTGGGTTGAGCTGGCACCGCAGTCAGATAGCCTAGTTTTAAGTCGCCCTTGCGACGTCACTCATGAACGTGTATTCGCCCTCACGCCCTCGCGCCGAGCCGCCGCATCCACCGCGCCACCTGCCTTCATCACCACGCCCCGGGCCGGTTTGCCGCGACGCCTCTCTTCGCCGGGCGACTCCTCGAGCCGCTGCCTGGCGCCGCAGCACGCCACCTCATGGAATCGTTGGCCCCGAGCCACTAGCCAGCTCCGGCTAAATGCTTGGGATCGTTCGATGCTATTGTCGCATCTTCCGAACTTAAAGTGTTGTTATAATGAAGCTTTATGTGTTGAAGAAAGTTAAAGAAGAAAGGAGCGACGTCTATGCAATCGCTATAGCTGATATTGATCGCGCCATGAAGGAATCTGCTGATAACTTGCTACATGTGCCGGGAGGAGCTTCAGACTTGCATAAATGGAGGGCAGAAACACACCATCTTGAGGACTCTGTTGGCAAGTTGAAGCTCATGATTGATAACTACAAATGGCAACACTGATGGAAAACTGAAACAATTTGGGAACACACTGTGAGAGATTAACAGGAGACTAGAAAAAGAAGTGACGCCATGTTATCTGACGGATCCACAAGTAATCACTTGGGGTACAAGGCATGCCACACCTAAATTCATCTCGCGTCAAGCGGCATGGTTCAGGTCACCTTCCACATCTGCAAGAACTTTACCATAAAATGCTGAGAAAACGCAAGGGAATTTAGCACCAATGTCCGTATCACGCCAGGTCACTGACAAAATGCATGCTTTGCCCGCCATCCTCGCAGTCCAGTGTACATCATATTTGCCGGGTCACCCGGTGGATGCGTATGTACATGGAGGGATCGGTGAACGGGTTGTCGGGTCAGACGGATTAAGCCTACCTTGCGCTTTCAGCAAGCAACTTTGACTCGCCGCAGAAACTGACTCACCGTATGGTCTCCGGCTTTGACGGCCCGGCCGTGGCCGATCCTACAGCAGTCGACGTGGTGGCCAGAGTTGGACGTGTGGACGACCGTTGCCCACAGATAACCTGTTGTTCAAAAATATCAGGTGATATCTGTCTAATTTTTTTTGTACTTAATTCTTGTGAGAACAACTATTCTACCCTACAGTGTTGTTATCTCCAGAACAATTATTCACTATAAAAGTGATGCCAAGATCCTGAGTATGGAGTGCGAGCCGGTGACATTTGCATTGGAGTCTGTGCTGCCTGACGAATATGTGTGCAAATTGCCACCCCCGCAGTACGGTTTATGTCAATACGAGCTTTGCCGTGGTGATCACCAACTCCGCGGCTGATATTTCCTGGCCTAACATATCAGGTGAAATCCATCCATTATATTTTTATATTATAAATTGCTTTCTTTAAAAAAAGAGCAATTACTTTGGCTTGCAAGTTTTCCAATGCAGGAAAAATTGTCTATTGTAAAAAGGGATTATTATATCACTAAGCTATTGAATAAATCATGTCGGTTTATATCACGATTAAATATGGAGAATCTCAAGCCAACTCCTCGAGTCATCTTGAGACTTGGGGGCTACAATGACATGACTCGGGAACTCCGGGTCATTGGAGGGAATGATAACCCGGTTCCAGAGGACACCGCCATATTGATGAAAATTTAAAGGCCGTCAGAAAATTGTCGGTTCAAAATAAAGATTCCGGACATCTCTCTCCCGCAAAGCTTTGAAGCTCTCATATTCGGTTCAAACATCCGGCTCAAGGTAAATTTTTCTCTTACAAAGCTTTTGAAGCTCTCAAATCTGGTTCAAATATCTGGCTCATGGACAATCTGTATCCCACAAAGTTTTGAAGCATTCAAATCCGGTTTTAAAGTTCCGGTTCAAAAAGAATTAATTTCCCGCAAGTTCGAGTTTAAAGGCTGTCAGAATATTTCCAGCTGAAAATAAAGATTCCGGTTTAAAATCCGGCTCAAGGGAAAGATGTCTCCCACAAAGCTTTGAAGCTCAATCTCCGGTTCAAAATCCCAGTTCAAGAAGAATTTATCTCTTGCGAAAAGTTAAAGGTTGCCGAAGAGGGCCTGTTGCCATGATGCGCGGTTCAAACATGGGTTATCCTGCCTTATTGGCTTATCATATTATTGATCACATGGGGGCTTCTGTTTATAAAGTGGAGTTCTGATTACATATTGATCCGGCTATCAAGCCAATATTATCATAAGGGCCCAAAGAGAGTTTGTTGCACAACACAACTCAAACATAGGCACCCAATGAGAACAGCTCAGAAATATATCACTTGGGGGCTTGGTTGTATTCGAACCATAGTTACACCTCTTGATTGGCGTAAGGCCACCCGGGAAGTTACTTGGGGGCTCTTTGCTTCACAACGAACTAAGAGTTTGCACCCTTGTAATAGGCTATCAAGCCAGGCTTGGAAGCCAGGTGTACGCACCTAAAACCCCGGATTAACCTGCCTTCTTTAAGTAAGTCACTCCGCCCAGGTAAACCTGGTACGACCCGCGAACGTTTGACAATCAATCTCATAGACCCTGAACTTGTCAAAGTTAAAATGTGATTGGTTAAAGATTGAGGTCCATCTTAAGAGGCTTTGTGAAATGGTTAATTCAGTGGCCTGGCAGCCCATGAAAAGCCTTGATTTGGAGCCTGGCAGCTCGTAAAAAGCCTCGCATGTTCTTTTTTGAGTTCTATTTGCCAAGTTTTTTCGCCTTTGTTGAGGTTCATAATATCTTCTGATAAACCGGCGTCCTTGACCCGGCTTGGCTTTCAACTACAAGTTGTCAGTACATGATCATTATAATCCGGTGTTCATTAACCCGGTCTGGTTTTGACTAACAAGTCACCAGTATGAAATAAATCGGTGTTTATCACAACCCGGAACGGTTTTGTCATAAACCGGCACAATATGGGAGGAGTTATCAGTACTCAAAATTTGGGTTATCACCCTTACTACAAAAAGTTGGTAAACCAATGATGTGATTCAATGTCATAGGTATGATATATTTCATATTTGATTATTCTTAAGTGCAGCCTTAGTTATAAACCCGGGTTATATGTTGGGCATTATGACCCGTCCTGCGGTAAACCGCTAGGACACTATAACTTGTTGTATGCAGAAACAGGTTGAATAAAGCATAATTATAAATCACCGGCGTTTATTAACCCGGCCTGGCTTTCGACTATAAATCGCCAGTGTGATGATAAATTATCCGGTGTTTATTAAACCGGCCCGTCGTGGGATTATAAGTCGTCAGTATATATTTGGATTACGCCATTGGAATCTGGCGCTCTTGAATCATTGGATTATATTATTCAAATCATCAAATAGCCAACATGGCTGGATTTGATTATGGTTATCAATAGCCAGTATTATGATTAAGGTTTTCAAAGTCGCTTTAGCACAATGGCTATTATATTATCAATGGATATGATTTATTCTATAATTGAAGGAATAGTCCCGAGTCGCTGCAGGCTTATGACCTGGCACTTGGGGGCTACATTATTCAAGTTGAGATTATGTCAAATATGCAAGTCTCATGTCGCTGCAAGCATGCACCATGACACTTGGGGGCTAATGCAAAGTCATTTTTATTGGCCTTATTGAAGACCCGGCTCATTACATTATAATGAGCCGGCCCTTGGGGGCTACCAATTGCTCCTGTCAACAAGGTACACAAGTTTTTATCCATTATATTGAAGGGTCCACTCCTTAGTTGGTAAAGCACAAAGCTCTTAACCTTGTGGACGTGGGTTCAAGCCCCATGATGGGAGTTACATCATATGATGTTATTTTCAATGAAGTATATATAAAGTCCCAGCTCAATATTATCTTACTGAGCCGGCCCTTGGGGGGCTACACGTTGCTGTTCAAGTTTACATGATCATATTTATAAAGTCCCTGCTCATTATCGCATAATGACCCGGCCCTTGGGGGCTACACTGGTTGAAGTTTTTTGAGCATCAGGCAAATTCAAGTCCCAGGTTGCTGCAAGCATGACAACCCGGCACTTGGGGCTACATATGTGGAATAATCAGTTCCGACTAGTGATTGAGATGAACACACATGGATTTCTTCAAAGTGGTAATATTTATATTGAAGCAAGTCTTAAGTCCTCACTTTGCTCTACTCAAGACTTGGGGGCTATAGGGATTATGCATATAAACGAGGAACGTCTTCAAATCATTAGTTTTGAGTCAATCAGGAAGATCAATTACATGACCCGGTGTCAACAATAATTATGACCCGGCATTGTCTGTTTTTTAACCCGACAATTTTTGTAATGATAAATCGACAAGTTTTACATCTTCAAACCGGATGAATATCAGATGAGTATTTCAAGACAAATATTTCTTAAGCCGGCGCTTTGGAAGCCGACTCAAGTGGATTATTTTTCACAATATTTCTCTGTGATAAACCAATGACAGCAAATTGAGTATGAAGCTGGCTTATTGGCCTGGATTTTCTAGAAGAAGGAAATGACAAGGAATTAAGGATGATCAGGTGCCGGTTTACAAGAATTCTTAACCCGGAGCATAATCTGTTAAGTTTGTTATTGTGTTTGTTTTACAGGATCAGTTTAATATGGATAAATCAAAATTAAACTGGGGGCTAATGTCGGGGATATACCCCGCGGCGTAAACCGGCCAGAAGTATAACCAGGCTGGACTTGGCGGTTTACTTGAGATCCGGCTGACACTTGGCGGTTCACTGGCGACCCGCCCTGGCCTGGTGATTTACAAGCAACCCGCCTGGTCATTATGGCTCACTGGTGACCCGGTGGGCGGGTCAGATGGATGACGAGGACCAAGGCACAGAAGGCCGGTTCACGTTTAATGGTGGGCCAGTTTATGAGGAAAGCACAAGGAATATTCCCTTACAAAGGAAGCAAGACTAGGACTCCACTTGTAATAGAGTAATCCTAATCCTAATAGGACTAGTCATGTAAACCGCCCCTTCAACATATATAAGGAGGGGCAGGGCACCCCAAGAGGTACAAGATTGACAAGTTCCACAAGTTGGACAAGTTAGGTTTAGACAATAGCTCTCGAGATATAGCACTCTTGTAATCGTGATCATCATCATCAATATCAATGAAGCATGATGTAGGCTTTTACCTCCACCGTGAGGGGCCGAACTTGGGTAAAACATCGCGTCTCCCGTCCCGCTCAACCCCTCTCAAGCTACCACATAGATGCGTTGGCCTCGCGACTAAGTCTTGACACTAAGGACATCTGCCGTGACAATTCCACGATAGTGTGTGTGGGAAGGACATGTCATGCACCTAGTATATCCACTTTTCAAGGCTATGTTGATGCTTAATGCTCACCCTTACATTAGTCTTCTCAAGTGCTTTGCCATGACTCACACACATCATTTTGGTTGAGCCTACTCTTAAGTTGCCTCTTTTATAAGTTGCTCAAACATTTGTTTGTTGCAAGTGCTAGGCTTTGTTTCCTACTTGCTCACTTGCACTTGTTGTGAGTTTCTATTTATTTCCGGGGAGTGATGATCTATTTTGTGCACTTGGCATCCTAATGCAAATATTCTAAGGAGTGCACAAATCATGGGGAGCTTCACTAGTGTCTTTATAACACTCCGTTGCTCTCTTGCACTTGTCGTGAGGTTTTATTGATCTTGGGGGAGTGATGATCCTATTTTGTGCTCGTTGTATCCAATTACAAAACTAAATTGTGCACAAATCATGGGGAGCTTCTCTAATTTCTCTAGAACACTCCTTTGCTCATATCATAATATCTTTTATTCATGTGGCACATAGGATCATTGGTCTAGTTGGTTCAATTGATATCCATTGATTGCTTGCTTCAATTGGTATCTTTTGATTGCTTGATTGCTTGTGTCTCTATTTATATGTCTTTGTGGAATATCCTTCTTTAGCAATCTTTGTGCCTAAATATAGTTGGTCTTCCTCCAAGTATTTACCTTTGGATATGTATATGGCATTCCACTCTCTTGTTGAGAAATACACAATTTATCGAGGATCACCTTTTTTGGCCTTCTAAGCTTTCCACCATTTTGGCAATCGATGCCAATGTGGGAGAAGTTTCAGAGAGTTTCGTGGAGAAGTTTTCAGAGTTGTGGAGAAGTTTCCAGAGTTTCTTCTTGCTTTGGTTGTGTTCCTAAGCATTTGCATCTCATACTCATGCATCATTGGTTGTTACATTGCATGGTGATGCATAATTCCTTATATAAACTCTCTTGAAAGTGATTGTAATCAATAACCAAAATGGGGGAGATTTAAAGGACATGCGGTGCCCCCATGTGTGGTTTTGGTAATTGATGACAATCTCTATGGATTAATGGTTGCCTTGAGTTATATTTGAAGGGTTTGTCCATAGGCTATTCTTGGAGTCCATTTGTTGGTTTCAAGGAGAGTTTGTGATGACCAAGGTGCTATTCAAGGAATTACCTAAAGATTGGTCATGTGAGAGGTTGATCAAGACTATGTCAAAGAGTGAATCAAGTTTATCAACACACAAAGCATAGAAGATGTATTGAGAGGGATCAAGTGATCCCATGGTATGGTAAGCATTGTCAATTACGCTTTGTGTACTAACCCATGGTATTCATGAGAGTTATTTGTGGGGTTAGGTTGCGGTGTGTAAGTTCAAGTGGAGCATCACGAAGAGATAAAATGCTTGAAGCTTGCCATCCATTGTGGCAACAATGGACTTGTGAAGATGTTCGGAAGAGTGGCTCACCCATAGTGGAGTATGGGGGAGCAATCAACTAGTCTTCATCGAGCCAACGCAATCAAGAAAGGTAGACCAACTTGAGGGAGTCAAGATCGTCATCATCTAGCTCAAGTGGACCATGTGCAAGGCAAAGGTTTGCGCTTGATATAATTTCTATTTTACCGGTCTCATGGTGGTAGTTGGAAAACCGGGTTATAGGATCGATTGCCATACTATCAAGGGGGGCTCTCGATGAGTAGCTTGATCGTATCATTCATAGAGAGCTCAAACCATTTCATCCTTGCATCATCTTTCTTGGTTCTTGTTTGGTTTTCTTTCTGAGTCTTAGAGCTTATGGTCATCTTGATGACAAGCTCAATTTCATCGAAAATGGAGTTCTCATGCTTCTTCTATTGCGTTTTCAATGTTGGAGGTTTTACCGGTCTTATTCAAGGAAGGGTTCTCACCATTTTCTCTTGGGCCTTTTCTAATTTCTATATTATTATTATTTCTATCAAGATTGTGTTAGCCCTTGTCGCTAGCTTTCCAACAAACTTGGTTTCTGTCACACCCTAGCTGGTTCATGCATTAGAGTGTTGCATCATGTCTACTTTTACAGAAACTTGAAATGGGGATGACAGAACCCCCAGCACCCCCTGGAAACAACTAGGGTTTACTAAAATTATTTTCAATAAACCCAAAATGCCCTTCACAAAATGTTCATCATTTCTGGATTAGGTTAAAACCCCTGGCAAAAATGGTGCAATTTTTTCTAGGACATTCTGGATTCTTTGAATTAAATCATAAGTATTTGAATTCAGGCATTTAAATGCTATTAAATATTTTAAATGCCAAAATAATTCTGGATTTAAGTGAGGGCTGTTAGGAATAATCCCAACAGAGCCCACAATTATTTTTAGGATTTTAGTAAGTGCCTAAGTATTTTTAATAAAGCCCTAAAGTTACAGAAAAATAGAAAAAGAAAACAAAACAGGAAAGAGAGAAAGAGAAAGGCTTACCTGGCGCCCACCCAGCAGGCCCACCTGCCGGCCCAGCCCAGCCACCGCTCCAGCGAGCTGCTTGGCTTGGCCAGGCAGGCAAGCAGCTGCTCGACGGCGAGCACAGCATGCTTGCCACAGAGCTGCCCGCCGGCTCGCCGCTCCCCTCGTTGAGCTGTCGACGTGGGACGAACCCCCTCTCTTTCCCCGACCTCGCAGACACTCGCTCTCCCCTCTGGCTCCTCTCTCTCGCCCTCCCCGACGTCACCCGAGACGTCACCGTCGCCGTCGCTCGCCGCAGCCACATCCAACGCCGTCCCTGCGCCCTCTCACCGTGTCCGGACGGTTCGCCGTTGTCGACTACGTCGACTAGCCAAGCCGCACGACGCCGGAGCCCCTGCATCGTCCCCCCCGCCGTCGTCTTCAACCTCGGGCCGCCGAGATCGCCGTCGCCATTCCGACCGCACCGAGCCTTCCCCGAGCACACTGACCCTCCATGCGGCTTCCCTGTGAGCTGCTGAACCTCCCCGTGCTTTCCATTTCGCCCCTAGAATACTGTAGACGCCGCGTCTCTTGTGCCCAAATGCGCCGCCGCCTGACCACGTCACCGGCGATGCTTCGGTGACCATTTGGTCACGGGCTTGTGCCCGTCACACTCCCTGCACCGCGTAGATGCTGTAGGTGCTAGCGCCATGCCGCCCAGGCCATTGCAGCCACGCGCACGAGCTGACCCGAGCTTCGGCCTCCGCCAAGCTCGTCGCCGGCGATGCTCCGGCCACTCCCCGGCCAAGCCATCACCACGGCTAGATGCGGGCGAGCACCAGCTGCCCATAGCTGCTCTCCGCGCATCAAATGGTGCCCTGTGGGCAAATCCCGCAGCACGCCGCTGCGTCTGGCCTCGCCGGCGGCTAAACACCGGCAGGCTTTGACCCGCTGACCGGCGAGTTGACCACGTCTGAACTGTGTGGGCCCAAGTTGACTTCCCCCCTGAGCCTATGACAGGTGGGGCCGACCTGTTACTTAGTTTAGGATTAGTGCTAACTAATTTTAGTTAGTTTAGGTCACTGACATGTGGGCCCAGGCCCCACTAACAGTTAGTTAGTATTAACTTAATTATGTTAGTTAGCTGAGACACTGACAGACAGGGCCTACCAGTCAGGTTTGACTGGCCCTGACGCCTTTGACTCGCTGACGCAATTATTCATTTTCTGGATTTATTTTTATATAGGAAATTCCAGAAAATAGCCTAAACTTCTAAAAATCATAGAAAATCAACCATAGCTCCAAATCAAACAAATTATATATGAAAAATGGTCAGAAAAATTCAATCTATCCATCTGGAATGGTTTCATGCATGACAAACCACTTTAACTTTGCTGTTTAGGTGAAAAAAGCTAACACACCCATTATGCATAAGAACTTTAACCTTCATTTGAATCTTTGATTCAAATGGACCCATTTTAACTTGTTTTACATTGTATTAGGCAGGACACATCATTTTTCCATGTCATAGCATGCATCATATTGTTGCATATTGCCATGTGTTGATTATACTCTATGGTGTCTTTCGTGGTAGGTTCTGCCTCCGAGGATATCTCCGAGTATCCAACTGAAGGGCAGTACCCTACTACCACTCCATCAGGCAAGCAGCCCCATTGATCATATCGATACAATCCCATGTTCTCGCCTCTGCTCTCATTTACTGCATTAAGACAACAACGTTTCAAACTGCTATGCACTACGGTAGTTGAACACTTATCCTCTGCATGACCTGTCATTGCCGCAGTAACTAGATGAAACCCACTAGCATGTGTAGGAGTTGATTGAGCCATGTATGTGTTCCTACCTTGCTATGCCTGCTATGCTTAGAGTTGTGTCAGGTCTGGTTCATCTGGGTTATGGGCTAGAGTGAAATGATTATGTCGGTAATGTGAGGGATGTGTTGAACATGATTTGGTAGAGGTATTGATGAGAGGCCATGTAGGAGTACATGGTGGGTTGTTTCATTGAGGCCGTCCATAAGAACTGAGATCTGTATGTGTGATTTAAGATTCATTTACTGCCATACATTGGGCCCGAAACCAATGGACCCTCTCGGCTTCTTAATCACCCTAATACTCTGTCCAGGAGTTGCAATTAGTTTCTGGTGTTTCTGTGGTGTCTCGGGAACCCTGTTCACATCGTTCGGGGCCGTATGTGGAAACCTCGGCCGGACTCCCTGCGGATGGAACCTGGATAGGCGATAAACTTGGACTACAGACTTGAGTGTTTAGGTAGGCCGTGGCCGACACCCTCGTTGGGCTTCCGCTTGAAGGTTGCCGAGTACATGTCGTGAAAACGGCGGTAAGTGGTGAAAGCATGTAGGAAGAAGTATACCCCTGCAGGGTTAATATCATCTATTCGAATAGCCGCGTCCGCGGTAAAGGACTACTTGGTTGCCTATACAGTTCATAGACAAGTTAATGGTTACCACTAAAAGACTCAAGATAAGTGTGAGTACCGAGGATGGCCCTCTCGTAGGATGACGAGGGACGATCCCCGGTGGAGTATTGTGTTGGTGTTTAGTGGACTCGTGTGCAAAAACTATTTTACTAGTGGTGTCCCGTAGGATAGCTTAGCCAAGAGTCAAAGCTGGCTTGCTGCAATAACTCCACCACCTTCTTGAGAATGAGCATGTATAGTAGGTTCTGATGTAAGACTTGCTGAGTACCTTTGTACTCATGTTTGCTTAATTACTGTTTTCAGACGACAACACCGCCCCCTCCGATGGGTTTTATGTAGATCTCGACGTCGATGAGTGACTTTCCACCTAGGTGGCGATCCTGGCCATGGAGGGCCCTATGTAGATAGATAGGCTTCGAGAAGCCTTCTTGCTTTCTAGTGTCTGTACTCAGACTATTTGCTTCCGCATGTTCTTGTATGCTTGTATGACTTGAGTGTCGGGTCATGTGACCCCTACCTGTATGAACATGTTATGTATGGCTCTCTGGAGCCTTTAAATAAAGTACTTGAGTTATAGAGTTTTGTTGTGATGCCATGTTGTATTTGCACATATCGAGCATATTGTGTGTATGATTGAAATGCTTGGTATGTGTGGGATCCGCCAATCTAGTTGTTTATCCTTGGCAGCCTCTCTTATGGGGAAATGTAGTCTGGGTGCTCCTTGAGCCATAGTAGTCCGCTACAGCCCGGTTCCCCGGAGTCCTACTAGCCTAGCACTACTGCTCAGGACACTTGACTGGCCGGCATGTGTTTCACTTCGTTCCTATGTCTGTCCCTTCGGGGAAATGTCACGCGGTGACTTCCGGAGTCCTGCCTAGCCTGCTACAGCCCGGGTTCCCCGGAGTCCTGTTAGCCCAGTGCTACAGCCCGGATTCACACGCTGATGACCGACATGCTCGATGTGATTCATGTATGCCTGTGCCCATAGGTCTGTGCCGCTTTGGGTTCATGACTAGCCATGTCGGCCCGGGTTCTGTATCATATGGATGCTAGCGACACTATCATATACGTGAGCCAAAAGGCGCAAACGGTCCCGGGCCATGGTAAGGCGACACCCGTGGGGATACCGTGCGTGAGGCCGCAATGTGATATGAGGTGTTATCGGCTACATCGATGTGACTTGGAATCGCGGTCCTGACAGTGTTGGTATCAGAGCCAGATTGCCTGTAGATTCGTTGAGCCAAACTGCTCGATGTCGAGTCTAGAAATGCTTTAGTTATATGTAGGGGAATTGATTGTGGGAGGGAACGTAAGGCTCTTTTACTCCTTTACCTTATGTCCTCTGATCTGAGTCATTCTCTTCTAATTCAACGTGGGTTAAGGACTAGGCTCTCTTCTTCTATCAGGTTCACGTGTTACTAATCTGTAGTAGCTTATAGGATTGTTGTTACAAGCCTCAGTACAGTTCCTACTACTTTTAGTATGTTGCCAGTTGAATCACAACCTTGGTATGATGTTGTTGAGTGGTATTGTAAACTGTTGTGGATGTCTCAAATCTTTTTCTGAGCATTTACAGCCGTTATGCTGTCCGATTTCCCCTAGAAAATTCTAATGCCTTTGCATTATTCTATGCTTTCAGATGGCCACCCGTTCGCAGAACCAAGTGGTTCGTCTGACCCGGTGTCTTGATGTGCCCGGCCACACGGCCATGTTGGTTCGAGTGATGGTTGAGTCAGGCTATCGATGGTATTCGGAATATACGGTCGAGGAGCAGTTCAGAGACTTCAACCAGAGCCACTGAGGCTCTTCACTGTTCCTATGGACTTGGTGTCACTATTGAGATGTCTGTCCAGGATGCAGCCTATTCAATGATGACTATCATTCAAGCCAGGACTGCCTTGCTACAGAACACCGATTTCCAATACATGCCAGCCTCACTTCCCGGAGCACAGGGGTACTATCAGGCCTTGTACTATGACTCTACACATGAGGAGTCACTACTCCGCACCACTGCCGAGATGCTCGAGGATAAGGACTGCGAAAATCGGGCCTTGCGTATGGAGCTTTTCCACGCTCGTGCTGATCATTGGGCCACTTTGACTCGGTTTGCACCTGCGGTGCAGGCAGGATACATGGACATGAGGGACTTGTACCCTGTACGGTCTGGATTGCCAGATTGTATGGAGTGGCGCGATGTAGGAGGCATCACCCCTCCTCGGGGTCCCCGTCTGCCACCACCAGTGGGACCGAGGCCACATCCGAGTCCCTATGGTCCGCAGGCTCCGCAGGACCGTCTGTTCCCAGATGATCATGTTCCACTTCCAGGCTTTGGTGGCGACTTTGATGAGGATTACTATGGAGCCGTCTGAGCTAGTAGTAGTTTCACTAGTATTGTAGTAGTTGTATTCTCCACAGTCGTGCATGACCGTGGGATACGACTTGGTGTGTATCACGCTCTGGAGGTGTAGAAAAATAATGTATAGGAGCTTGGAATGCCTTCGATGAGATGTAATGTCTTTCACCGTAGTTGTACTCTAGCCTGGGCTTGTACTAAGCTATGTACGGTGTGTATGCCAATGGTATATATATGGTAGCTTCTATATTACCATGTCGTGCAATGAACATCTTAGCATTCCATGTTATCCATTACATTCTGCACTTCCTTGCTAAGTTTGTGCCATCCTTATCTAAACCATTGTCTTGTTTTCTCCTAGGATAACACCCGCAGCAACCCTGCTGCCCCAGAGCAGGGGGAAGCCAGTGCAGCTAGGGGTGAAAATCTTCCTCACCCGCCTTTTCTGGCCGAAGTGATGCTGGAGGCGGAAAGAAACAAACGTGAGACTAACCGCTTGCTGGAGCGGATTGAGCAGAACACTGGACGCCATCAACGAAATGACTTGGTGTCAATCAGTGACTTCATCAAGTTGTACCCACCAAAGTTTAACCATTCTGTCGAGCCCCTCGACGCGGATGACTGGCTTCGCAGCATCACCCACAAGCTACGTTCTGCCAATGTAGCCGAAGCTGGTAAGGTTACCTATGCTGCCTATCACCTCGAAGGCCCTGTTAGCCTTTGGTGGGAAAATTTTGAAGCTATGCACCCGGTCAGCCAAATCACTACTTGGGCTGAATTCAGTGAGGCTTTCCGTGAGCATCACATCCCAGAAGGTCTCATAGATCGCAAGAGGGAAGAGTTCTGCAATTTCACCCAAGGAAGACTGATTGTGGATGCATATAGTCGTGAATTTGGGAATCTGGCACGATATGCTCTTGAAGAGGTATCCACCGACGCTAAGAAGCAGGCAAGGTTCCGCAAGGGACTTAGCCCTGAGCTTCGCCGCGATCTTCGTCTGCACGAGTGCACCTCCTTTCAGAAGTTGGTCAATAAAACCATCAGTGCTGAGACAGGCCAGCCTGACTATGACGCTTCACGCAAGCACTCTCGTGATTTTGGTTCTTCATCCGGCTCGGGATCTCAGAAGCGTCGGGTGTGGATTCCAAGCACGGTACTGCCACCCAGGTTCATTCCGAGGCCATCCTTTGAGGCGCCTCGTCCCAACCAGCAGTTTGCACCATCCAAGCCCTATGGTGGCCCCGCTGCTAATGCTGCTCCACGCCCCAATGTTGTGACATGTTTCAAGTGTGGAGAGCCGGGTCACTATAGTCGAGAGTGCCCCCAGAACAACAACCCCAATCAGTCTGGAAAGTCCGTTGGCCATGGTAAGCCAGCGGGAAAGACATTCTACGCCAAGCCGGTCACCACTGCACAGGGCCATGTCAACTATGTCTCAGCTGAGGAGGCACATGAGGATCCTAACGTCGTCCTTGGTACGCTCCTTGTTAATTGCCATCCGGCATCTGTTCTTTTCAATACTGGAGCATCTCATTCATTCATATCCGAGAACTATGCTCGATTGCATAACACGACATTCTGTGACATGCCCACCTCCATGGTAATTCAAACTCCGGGTTCCAAATGGCAAACTTCTAGAGTAAGCCATGGGAACGAAATTCTTGTCGATAGACTTGTCTTCCTTGCATCTTTAATAGCTCTCAAGTCATCGGACATAAACATCATCTTGGGTACGGATTGGATGTCAGCTCATTATGCTAAGATTGATTGTGCCACTAGAACCGTTCAACTTACTCACCCATCGGGCAAGACAGTCAATGTCTTAACTCGAGTGGCCAAGCGCCAGCTTTACTCCCTAAATGCCAACCCCCTTCCAGACCTTGAAGATATTCTGGTAGTCCGAGACTTCCCAGATGTCTTTCCAGAAGAACTGCCAGGTGTTCCACCTGACAGGGATGTCGAGTTTGTGATGGACCTTGTTACAGGAACCGTTCCAATTCCTAGAAGACCCTATAAGATGGCACCCTTAGAACTAGCCGAGCTTAAGAACCAACTCGATGAGTCCTTGAAAAAGGGTTTCATCCGTCCTAGTTCCTCTCCTTGGGCTTGCCCCGTCCTCTTCGTCAAGAAGAAGGATGGAAGGATCGGATGGTTGTAGATTACTGACCTGTCAACTTGGTCACTATCAAGAACAAGTATCCGCTTCCCAGGATCAACGATCTATATGATCAGCTCGCTGGATCCTCAGTGTTTTCCAAGATGGATTTGAGGTTGGGCTACCATCAAATCAAAATCAGAAACGGGAACATTCCCAAAACGGCCTTTGTTACCCGTTATGGCCAATACGAGTACACCGTTATGTCCTTCGGTTTAACCAATGCCCCAGCCACCTTCTCCCGGTTAATGAACTCGGTCTTCATGGAGTATTTGGATAAATTCGTCGTAGTATACCTCGATGATATACTCATCTACTCCAAGAATGAAGAGGAACATGCCGAACATCTAAGGCTGGTATTGACGAAACTTGGAGAGCATCGCCTTTGTGCCAAATTCTCCAAGTATGAATTTTGGTTGCCAGAAGTGACCTATCTAGGCCATGTAATCTCTGGTAAGGGTATTGTTATCAATCCCGAGCGAGTTCGAGCCGTCCTTGATTGGACTCCACCTGAGACGGTCAAGCAAGTTCAGAGCTTCCTTGGCTTAGCGAGCTATTGCCGCCGCTTCGTCGAGAATTTCTCCAAGGTTGCTAAACCTCTAACTGAACTCCTCAAGAAAGATAAAAAGTTCGAGTGGACCCCACAGTGTGAGTTCAGCTTTCAGGAACTGAAAAGACGCCTGACATCTGCTCCCGTACTAGTACCACCAGATTTCTCCAAGGACTTTATTATCTATTGTGATGCCTCGCGACAAGGACTAGGTTGCATACTCATGCAAGATCGTCAGGTAATTGCCTATGCCTCACGGCAATTGCACCCACATGAGGAAAACTATCCCACACATGATCTAGAGCTTGCAGCTGTAGTCCATGCACTCAAAACTTGGTGACATTACCTTCTCGGTAATCGTTGCGAGATCTTCACCGATCACCAAAGTTTGAAATATATCTTCACCCAACCGGATTTGAATCTTAGGCAAAGACATTGGGTCGAGTTGATCTCGGATTACGACTTAGGATTAACTTACACCCCGGGCAAAGCCAATGTCATGGCTGATGCACTAAGTCATAAATCCTGTAACAACCTGATGTTACAACAAAGTCAACCACTTCTCCATGAGGAATTTCGTAAGCTTAATCTTCACATTGTTCCTCGAGGATTCCTATCCACCCTGGTGGCGAAACCTACCTGAGGGAGTCCTAGATTAGGGGGTGTTCGGATGGCCGAACTATACCTTCAGCCGGACTCCTGGACTATGAAGATACAAGATTGAAGACTTTGTCCCGTGTCCGGAAGGGACTTTCCTTGGCGTGGAAGGCAAGCTTGGCGATACGGATATGTAGATCTCCTACCATTGTAACTGACTTTGTGTAACCCTAACCCTCTCTGGTGTCTATATAAACCGGAGGGTTTTAGTTCGTAGGACAATATACCGAATAACAATCATACCATAGTCTAGCTTCTAGGGTTTAGCCTCTCCAATCTCGTGGTAGATCTACTCTTGTACTACCCATATCATCAATATTAATCAAGCAGGACGTAGGGTTTTACCTCCATCAAGCGGGCCCGAACCTGGGTAAAACTTCGTGTCCCTTGCCTCCTGTTACCATCCGGCCTAGACGCATAGTTCGGGACCCTCTACCCGAGATCCGCCGGTTTTGACATCGACATTGGTGCTTTCATTGAGAGTTCCTCTGTGTCGTCGCCGTTAGGCTTGATGGCTCCTATGATCATCAATAGTGATGCAGTCCAGGGTGAGACCTTCCTCCCTGGACAGATCTTCGTCTTCGGCCGCTTCGCACTGTGGGCCAATTCACTTGGCCATCTGGAGAAGATCAAAAGCTATGCCCCTGGCCGTCAAGTCATATTTGGAAGTTTAAACTACACGGCTGACATCCGCGGGGACTTGATCCTCGACGGATTTGAGCCACTGCCGAGCGCGCCGCACTGTCACGACGAGCATGATCTACCTCTTCCGCCGAACAGTGCCCTGGAGGCTGCACCCGCATCGGCTTCGACCCTTAATTCGGAGACAACTGCGCCGATCGAGGATGGGTGGTTGGACGCCGCCTCGGGGGCTGCGATCCCAACGGCGATCGAGCCGAACACCAGCCCCGCACTCCGCGAGACTCGTGACTCCAAGGAGCCGAACTCCTCTCCAGACTCCGAACCCTCCGCGCCCCTGCTGATCGAATCCGATTGGGCGCCGATCATGGAGTTTACTACCGCGGACATCTTTCAGCACTCGCCTTTCGGCGATATTCTGAAGACACTAAAGTCTCTCTCTTCATCAGGAGAGCCCTGGCCGGACTACGGTCAGCAAGGTTGGGATACGGACGATGAAGAAATTAAAAGCCCACACACCACCCACTTTGTAGCCACTGTCGATGATTTAACCGACATGCTCGACTTCGACTCCGAAGACATCGATGGTATGGACGCCGATGCAGGAGACGATGAAGAACCAGTGCCTATTGGGCCCTGGAAAGCCACCTCGTCATATGACATATACATGGTGGACACCCCAAAAGAAGGAGATGGCGATGGAACAGCGGAGGATGACCCCTCCAAGAAACAACCTAAGCGCCGGCGTCAGCGGCGCTGCTCAAAATCCCGCCAAAGCAAATACGGTGATTCCAGCACGGGAGATAATAATACTCTGGAGAGTGCCGAAGAAAACCACCTCCAGCAAGATTCAGCATAGGAGGATGAAGAAGCCAGCCCTCATGAGAGAGCGGCAGACAAAGAGGTCGACGACGATAATTGTATGCCTCCCTCCGAAGACGAGGCAAGCCTCGACAATGACGAATTCATCGTGCCAGAGGATCTCGTCGAGAAAGAGCGTTTTCAACGCAGGCTTATGGCCACGGCAAGAAGCCTCAAGAAAAAACAGCAACAGCTTAGAGCTGATCAAGATTTGCTAGTCGACAGATGGACTGAAGTCCTTGCAGCCGAAGAGCATAAACTCAAACGCCCCTCCAAGAGCTACCCAAAGCGCAGGTTGCTACCCCGATTAGAGGAGGAAGCACTTAAACCTACATCACCAGCACTTGATACGGCCGACCGGCCACCTCGTGGCCGCGACAGAGAGGCCTCTCGGCCCTCCACTCAAGCCACACCCCGTACCAAGGCACGAGAAAATGCACCAGACCTGCGAGATATGTTGGAGGAGAAGGCAAGGTAAACAAGATCGATCTACGGATCGCGTGGGCACCCCATGACTCGAGACGGTAACCGTCACACCGGACACAAATCCGGCAGGGCCGAACACAGTAGACAAAGCTCATTGGAGCTACGTCGTGATATAGCCCAGTACAGAGGCATCACACACCCACTATGCTTCACAGACGAAGTAATGGATCATCAAATCCCAGAGGGTTTCAAACCCGTAATAATCGAATCATATGATGGCACAACAGATCCTGCGGTATGGATCAAGGATTATCTCCTTCATATCCACATGGCCCGCGGCGATGATCTCCACGCCATCAAATACCTCCCACTCAAGCTTAAAGGACCAGCTCGGAATTGGCTTAACAGCTTGCCAGCAGGATCAATCGGTTGTTGGGAGGACCTGGAAGCTGCATTCCTTGACAATTTCCAGGGCACTTATGTGCGACCACCAAACGCCGATGACCTAAGCCACGTAATTCAATAGCCAGAGGAATCGGCCAGGCAATTCTGGACACGGTTCCTAACAAAGAAAAATCAAATAGTCGGCTGTCCGGACGCAGAAGCCCTAGCAGCCTTCAAGCACAATATCTGTGACAAGTGGCTTGCCCGGCACCTTGGACAGGAAAAGCCAAAATCTATGGCAGCACTCACGACACTCATGACCCGCTTTTGCGCGGGAGAAGACAGCTGGCTTGCTCATAGCAACAATATGACCAAGAACCATGGTAATTTGGATACCAGGGACAGTAGTGGCAGGTCGCGTCGCAACAAGCAGAAGCGCCGCATTAACGGCGACAATGCTGAGGATACGACAGTTAATGCCGGATTCAAAGGCTATAAATCCGGTCAGCGGAAAAAGCCATTCAAAAGAAATCCTACGGGCCCGTCTAGTTTGGACCTAATACTCGACCGCTTGTGCCAGATACATGGCACCCCTGAAAAGCCGGCCAATCACACCAACAGGGATTGTTGGGTGTTCAAGCAGGCAGGCAAGTTAAATGCCAAAAATAAAGACACGGGGCTACATAGCGATGATGACGAAGAGCCCCGGCCGCCGAACAATAGTGGACAGAAGGGTTTTCCCCCACAAGTGCGGACGGTGAACATGATATACGCAACCCACATCCCCAAGAGGGAGCGGAAGCGCGCGTTAAGGGACGTATATGCGGTAGAGCCAGTCACCCCAAAGTTCAACCCATGGTCCTCCTGCCCGATCACCTTTGATCGAAGGGACCATCCCACTAGCACCCGTCACGGCGGATTCGCCGCATTGGTTCTAGACCTAATCATTGACGGATTTCATCTCACTAGAGTCCTTATGGACGGCGGCAGCAGCGTGAACCTGCTTTACCAGGATACAGTGCGGAAAATGGGCATAGATCCCTCGAGGATTAAGCCCACCAAAACGACCTTTAAAGGCGTAATACCAGGTGTAGAGGCCAACTGTACAGGCTCAGTCACACTTGAAGTGGTCTTTGGATCTCCAGATAATTTCCGAAGCGAGGAGTTAATCTTCGACATAGTCCCATTCCGCAGTGGCTATCACGCACTGCTCGGGCGAACCGCATTCGCCAAGTTCAATGCGGTACCGCACTACGCATACCTTAAGCTCAAGATGCCAGGCCCTCGAGGAGTAATTACGGTCAATGGAAACACCGAACGCTCTCTCCGAACGGAGGAGCACACGGTGGCCCTTGCTGCGGAAGTACAAAGCAGCCTCTCCAGGCAGTTCTCCAGTCCGGCCATTAAACGTCCGGACACCGTCAAGCGCGCCCGGAGTAACCTACAACAAGACCTCCTGGCACGTTCCGAGCAGGCGTAGCAATACGGCCCCAACCCCAGCCCTCGCAAAAATGCGACACCAGTACTTCGCGTACATAACTATGCTATAGAAATACCATGGGTACAGGGGGAGGGGCACCATCACGGCACGCCCGAAACACGGCTTAAACCGCACCAGGGGCTGCCGATCTTTTAATTTTCTCTTACTTTCAGGACTCCACTCTTCGGAAGGCCTGTTTGGCAGTTCAATTGCCGCACAAACGATGCAAGAACCAGGGAAGCAGACAAGCCATGCCGCATTACAGAACTCCCAGGTGGTCTCTATCACGAGAAGTATACCTGTTTCGCATACCATTCCGCAGCCTGCCCCTGGAACGGACATGTTAAATAGTCCAACCCTTTGCTTATCGCATTATTTGTATCATTCTGCTTTGATCGCAGCCCTTTTTAATAAACAATGCATAGCTTTTGTCTCTCTTTGCATTACCTTTTTTTTACAAATATATGTTCCCTAACGACATGTTGCACCCGTACACTTTGGTATGGCCAAAATACGCCAGGGGCTTTAGTACCCCTCAATATGGTGTGAGAAGTCCGAGCACTTTAACAAGTGCGGCACCCCGAACTTATAGCATTATATGCATCGGCTCCGAATCATGTCTTGGGTCAATAGTTGGGTTTGCCCGACTCCTATGTGTTGGTGCCTTACGTTCTGCTATATCGGCTAAGGTAGCACTAGGAGAACTACTGTGATTGTGCGCCAGTTGAGCTGGGTCGAGCACCTCAGTAGAGAAAGCTAAAACTGACTGTCATGATGAAGCGAGAACCGGTCGCTGTTCGAGAGGTTTTTCAAGTCCCTAAAGACTTATGCCGCTTATAGCGAGGAGTCGGCTCTGTCCGGCCAAGGCGCGGATAGCGCCCTGAACTCGGTCTTCCGAATACCAGGGGCTTCGCCGAAATTTAAAATTATAGAATTATATGGCTAAGTGAGAGTGTTCACGCATTATAGTCTGATTGCCTTGTTCGTTGTGCTGAGCGCCTCCCCCGAAAGACCCAAACATGGGGAAAAGAGCGCTCAGGTTTATCCCCGAACACTCCAGCACTAGCGGCACGGGGGCAGAAGCCGACGACTCGCCATCTCTTAGAATTGATAAACAGCCGCACAGAAGGTAGTATTTTAAATTCCAACAACATTGCTTAGTGCATATGAACAAGTTTTCAGCGCACAGGACAAAACGAGCGAGTTTTACTCAAAAATTACATCCCTGGAACATTCATCCGCCACAAGGCGGGCACCCTTCAGAACATCCGTATAATAATTCTCGGGCTTGCGATGCTCTTTCCCCGGCGGTGGCCCGTCCTTCACAAGCTTCTCAGCATCCAGCTTGCCCCAGTGCACCTTAGCACGGGCAAGGACCCTACGGGCACCTTCAATGCAGACGGAGCGCTTGATGACTTCGAGCCTTGGACAGGCCCCCACCAGCCGCTGCACCAGCCCGAAATAGCTCCCAGGCAGAGCCTCTCCAGGCCACAGCCGAACTATGAGGCCCTTCATGGCCTATTCGGCCGCCTTGTGGAGCTCGAAAAGTTGCTTCAGCTGGTCGCTCAAGGGCACGGGGTGTCCGGCCTCAGCATACTCAGACCAGAACACCTTCTCTGTTGAGCTGCCCTCCTCGGCTCGATTGAATGCGGCGGCATCGGACACGCTACGGGGAAGATCTGCGAATGCTCCTGGAGAGCTCCGGATTCGGGTATGTAACAAGTAACTCACGCGTATGTGTTTGCTTTGCATAAAGAATGCCTTCCCCGCCACTATCTTTTTCACCGCATCCAACTCCTGGAGGGTCTTCTGGGATTCGGCCTTGGCAGACTTGGCATTTTCAATAGCCATCGCGAGCTCGGACGCTCGCGTCTTTGAGTCAAGCTCCAAACTCTCATGTTTTTCATGAGAGCCTGGAGCTCTTGCTGCACCTTGCCAACCTGGGCCTCATACTTCTCCCGCTCGGTGCGCTCCGTGGCCGCCCTTTTCTCAGCCTCGACCAGCGCTTGCTTAAGGGTCGCCACCTCAGACATGGCCCCTACAATAGCCACGATAATCCTGTCATTTTTTGCAATCGCACCTTATATATATATATATTTAAACAAGGTATTTCTTACCTTCCTTGTCCTCAAGCTGCTTCTTAGCACGCCCGAGCTCTTTCTCGGACTGCTCGAGGTTCTGCTTTAGCGTGTCCACTTCCGAAGTCAGTGCGGTGGACACCAGCAGAGAAGCCTGCATACGCATATTGACTCCTTTTTGTTAGACTCATGCGAATTTTATTTGATCCTCTGTTCGGCTTTTCTTCCCGAACGCCAAACAGAGCATCAGGGGCTACTGTCTATGCGGTAATATTATTTACATATTCTTTACTTACCTCAAAGCCTGTTAAAAGGCTAGTACAAGCTTCAGTCAGTCCGCTCTTGGCGGACTAAACCTTCTGGACCACCACACTCATAATGGTGCGGTGCTCCTCGTCGATGGAGGCGCCTTTGAGCACCTCCAACAGATTGTCCGGCGCCTCCGGTTGGACGGGGGTCACCGGCACAGTGGGCTTGCTCCTCTTGGAAGGAGGTCGCCCGCCGGACTCTGGAACCTTTGAAGGTTCCGGAGCGGTGTCCGGCCTAGAGCCAGACTTGGAGCCCTGGGGGGGTTTTATCCCCTTTACTCCTGGAGTCCGGGAGGTCGCCTTGCGGCGCCTCCAGGACCACATCCTCCTGGCTTGGAACCTGTTGGGACAACACTTCGGCGTCATCCGTAGGGCGGGGGGAGGAAGCCGTCGGAAGCGAATTCACATCCAACGAGTCCAGTGAACCGCTCGACGACGCGTCGAGCCGGTCTTTGGGTGGGCTGCATAAACATATTCGACATAAGGGAAAGCTGTGCAATAAAGGAATACTATGAATTACTCTGGTGTCCGGATACTTACGATTTCGCCAGGGGCTTGGCCCTGAGCGGCCACTCCTCTCCGCCGTCGTCGGCGTCGGTGGAGTAGTCCGGAGGAAGGGTTTTCCCCTTCTTCGACCCTTCGGCCTCCCCAGTGAGGGCAGCCTTCCTTTTCTTCTCTCCCCCCGCTGGAGGGGGAGAGGTCTCTTCTTCCTCCTCCTCGTCTTCACGGGAGAAATGCGCCTTGGAGCCGTCGGATGATGAACCCGACACCTCCCGGCGCCGGGCACTATTTCGAGTCCCCGTGGCCTTCTTTGTGGCCTTCTTCTCCGGCACCACATAGGGTGCCGGAACCAGCAACTTCGCCAAGCGGGCATCGGCTGGGTCTTCGGGCAAAGGAGCCGGACAGTCGATCTTTCCGGACTTCACCTGCCAAACCTGTCAAAGGTAAGGGAGCTTAGATCCCGCTTAGAGTTAAACTATGAAAAACTAATACCCTGTAAAAGGCACAAACAACTTACCGCGCTGGCGTGACGCTGCGCGCTGAATCCGCGATCCTCGGTAGCGGATGCGGGAGCCTCGACACCCTTGAAAAGCACCTTCCAGACATCTTCGTACGTCGTGTCGAAGAGCCTGCTCAGAGTTCGGTGCTGCGCCGGATTGAACTCCCACAGATTGAAGGCCCGTTGTTGACACGGGAGGATCCGGCGGATGAGTGTGACCTGGACTACGTTGACAAGCTTGAGCTGCTTGTCCACGAGGGTTTGGATGCATGTTTGCAGTCCAGTCACCTCTCCTTTGCTGCCCCACGACAGGCCCGTCTCTTTCCAGGACGTGAGCCGCGTTGGGGGTCTGGACCGGAACTCGGGGGCTGCGACCCACTCAGGGTCACGCGGCTCGGTGATGTAAAACCACCCCGATTGCCACCCCTTCAGGGTCTCCACAAAGGAGCCCTCGATCCATAAGACGTTGGGCATCTTTCCCACCATGGCGCCTCCGCACTCCGCCTGGTTGCCGCGCACCACGTTCAGCTTGACATTGAAAGTCATGAGCCATAGGCCGAAATGGGGGCGGATGGAGAGGAAAGCCTCGCACATGACGATAAACGCCGAGATGTTGAGGATGAAGTTCGGGGCCAGATCATGGAAATCCTGGCCGTAGTAGAACATGAGTCCCCGGATGAATGGGTGGATAGGAAAGCCCAGTCTGCGTTGGAAGTGGGGAAGGAACACTACCCTCTCATGGGGCCTTGGGGTGGGGAGGAGCTGCCCCTCTTCGGGAAGCCGGTACGCGATGTCGTTAGACAAGTATCCGGCCTTCCTCAGTTTTTTGATGTGTCCCTCCGTGACGGAGGAGACCATCCACTTGCCTCCCGCTCCGGACTTGGCTGGAGAAGGTTGAGGTGGGGAGTGCGGACTTGGGCGCTGTAGCTCGAGTGCGCAAGAATGGGTAGGCAAAGGAGGAAGAAGGCATAGGTGAAAAGGTGGATCCTTATCCCCTAATATGGGTGGACGCAACTACGTGTCCCCACAAGCCTGGTAAAACTCGCTTATCCCCAAGCGCCGTAATCAATGGCGCGGTTGGGTTACCCACGCCCGTATTGATGAGAATCCCAGAATAAGGGGACATGATCTCTGCTTCGACGAGACGTGCCAAGGAAACTGCCTCGCATGACACGCTAAGGTGGGATAAAAAACGATTTGAATAAAGACCTGTCCGTGGTGCGTCACACTACGGAATACGTCAGCAGATTAGATTTGTGTAAATATTATTCTCTCTATGGCAATATGTGGAAACTTATTTTGCAGAGCCGGACACTGTCTTTGTGTTCAAAATCTTCTATGAAGTACTTGGAGGAGGAAGCCGCCTTGCAATGCCGAAGACAATCTACGCGCCGGACTCGTCGTCATTGAAGCCTGGTTCAGGGGCTACTGAGGGAGTCCTGGATTAGGGGGTGTCCGGATGGCCGGACTATACCTTCAGCCGGACTCCTGGACTATGAAGATACAAGATTGAAGACTTCGTCCCGTGTCCGGAAGGGACTTTCCTTGGCGTGGAAGGCAAGCTTGGCGATACGGATATGTAGATAGCCTACCATTGTAACCGACTTTGTGTAACCCTAACCCTCTCCGGTGTCTATATAAACCGGAGGGTTTTAGTCCGTAGGACAACATACAGAACAACAATCATACCATAGGCTAGCTTCTAGGGTTTAGCCTCTCCGATCTCGTGGTAGATCTACTCTTGTACTACCCATATCATCAATATTAATCAAGCAGGACATAGGGTTTTACCTCCATCAAGAGGGCCCGAACCTGGGTAAAACTTCGTGTCCCTTGCCTCCTGTTACCATCCGGCCTAGACGCATAGTTCGGGACCCCCTACCCGAGACCCGCCAGTTTTGACGCCGACACTACCCTTACGGATCAGATCATCAAGGCGCAGAAGGTAGATCCGGGAATCTCCCATATTAAGAAAAACATTAATAAAGGAGTCGCGAATTGTTTCTCCATTGATGATCTAGGTGTCGTATACTTTGGAAACCGCTTAGTGGTTCCCAAGGCACGAAACCTGAGGCGGCTGATCCTTAAGGAAGCTCATGAATCCCCTCTCACCATTCATCCCGGTAGTACTAAGATGTATCAAGACCTACGCCAGAGGTTTTGGTGGACTAGGATGAAGAGAGAAATTGATCAATACATTGCTAGTTGCGACGTCTGTCGTCGTGGTAAAGCAGAGCATCAACGGCCTGCTGGCACCCTTCAACCTTTGGCTATTCCTGAGTGGAAATGGGATAAAATCAGTATGGATTTCATTACTGGGTTTCCCAGGAACAAGAGAGGGAATAATGCTATCTTCATCGTGATCGACCGTCTTTCCAAAGTATCCCACTTTCTACCTGTTCGTGAGAGTATCATCGCTAGCCAGCTAGCTGATTTATACATCTCCCGAATAGTGTCTCTTCATGGTGTCCCATTGGAAATTAACTCAGACCGTGGGAGTCTCTTCACCTCTCAATTTTGGGATAGTTTCCAAAATGCTATGGGAACTCGTCTCTCTTTTAGCACCGCCTTCCATCCTCAATCAAGTTGTCAAGTAGAGCGAGTCAATCAAATTCTGGAAGATATGCTCCGAGCTTCTGTCATCTCATTCGGAATGGGTTGGGAGAAATACCTTCCATTCGCGGAGTTTGCTTATAACAATATTTATCAAGCTAGCTTGGGCAAAGCTCCTTTCGAAGTTCTCTATGGACGAAAATGTCGAACGCCTCTTAACTTGTCAGAAACCGAGGAAAGACAACTCTTTGGCCCGGATATGATTCAGGAAGCAGAAGAGCAGGTTCGCGTTATTCGTGAGAAATTGAAAACAGCCCAATCTCGTCAAAAGAGCCAATATGATTGTAAACATAAGCTCATGACTTATGAAGTCAGCGAGAAGGCTTACCTTCGGGTTACTCCGTTAAAGGGAACCCATCGTTTCGGTATCAAAGGCAAATTGGCTCCTCATTACATTGGACCCTTTCGCATTCTTGCCAAACGAGGAGAAGTTGCCTACCAATTCGAACTACCTTCGCATCTTTCCAGAGTTCACGATGTCTTCCACGTTTCTCAACTCAGGCGTTGCTTCGCGGATGCTATCCGTGGAGTGGACCATGAAACGCTTGATCTACAAGATAACCTCTCATATCGGGAATATCCCGTTCGTATCCTTGATCAAGCCGAGCGTACCACTCGACGCCATAATATCAAGTTTCTCAAGGTTCAATGGTCACACCATTCTGAGAAAGAAGCCACTTGGGAAAGGGAGGATCGTCTTCGACTCGAGTACCCCACCTTCTTCCCGGAGGATCCTAAATCTCGGGACGAGATTCTTTTGAGTGGGGGTGAGTTGTCACACCCTAGCTGGTTCATGCATTAGAGTGTTGCATCATGTCTACTTTTACAGAAACTTGAAATGGGGATGACAGAACCCCCAGCACCCCCCTAGAAACAACTAGGATTTACTAAAATTATTTTCAATAAACCCAAAATGCCCTTCACAAAATGTTCATCATTTCTGGATTGGGTTAAAACCCCTGGCAAAAATGGTGCACTTTTGTCTAGGACATTCTGGATTCTTTGAATTAAATCATAAGTATTTGAATTCGGGCATTTACATGCTATAAAATATTTTAAATGCCCAAATAATTTTGGATTTAAGTGAGGGCTGTTAGGAATAATCCCAACAGAGCCCACAATTATTTTCAGGATTTTAGTAAGTGCCTAAGTATTTTTAATAAAGCCCTAAAGTTACAGAAAAATAGAAAAAGAAAACAAAACAAGAAAGAGAAAGGCTTACCTGGCGCCCACCCAGCAGGCCCACCTGCCGGCCCAGCCCAGCCACCGCTCCAGCGAGCTGCTTGGCTTGGCTAGGCAGGCAAGCAGCTGCTCGACGGCGAGCACAACATGCTTGCCATGCAGCTGCCCGCCGCCTCGCCGCTCCCCTCATCGAGCTGTCGATGTGGGACGAACCCCCTCTCTCTCCCCGACCTCGCAGACACTCGCTCTCCCCTCTTGCTCCTCTCTCTCGCCCTCCCCAACGTCGCCCGAGATGTCACCATCGCTGCCGATCGCCGCAGCCACATCCAACACCATCCCCGCGCCCTCTCACCGTGTCCGGACGGTTCGCCGTCGTCGACTACGTCGACTAGCCAAGCCGCACGATGCCGGAGCCCCTGCATCGTCCCCGCCGCCGTCGTCTTCAACCTCGGGCCGCCGAGATTGCTGTCGCCGTTCTGACCGCACCGAGCCTTCCCCGAGCACACTGACCCTCCTTGCGGCTTCCCTATGAGCTGCTGAACCTCCCCGTGCTTTCCATTTCGCCCCTAGAATACTGTAGACGCCGCGTCTCTTGTGCCCGAACGTGTCGCCGCTTGACCACGTCACCGGCGATGCTCCGGTGACCATTTGGTCACGGGCTTGGGCCCGTCACACTCCCCGCGCCGCGTAGATGCTGTAGGTGCTAGCGCCACTGTAACACCCTCGATGCGGCTATAGCTCCCACGTGTCGAGGCACGACTAAGAGACATAACCGCATTGAAAGCAATGTCGCAAGTCAGGCAATCATTACAACAACCCATGTAATATATAATAGAAGGGGAAGAACATAGTTGGCTTACACTCGCCACGTCACATCAGAGTACATAAATAACATCCATCATACAAGCACTCATGGCCCGACTACGGCGCCAAAATAGAAGAAAAACCCAACATGCGACAAGGCCCTGAATCAAACCCCAACTAGGCACCACTACTGATCATCGGGAAAGGAAACATAATAACGCTGAGAGTCCTCGTCGAACTCCCACTTGAGCTCGTACTCGTCACCTGGAGCGAAATCACCTGGTCCTGCATCTGGAATTATAGTATCTGTGAGCCACAGGGACTCAGCAATCTCGCACCCTCGCGATCAAAACTATTTAAGCTTATAGGAATGGATAAGGAAAATATATGTGGAGCTGCAGCAAGCAACTAGCTTATATGGTGGCTATCTGATACGCAAAAGAGAGCGAGAAGAGGAGGCAAAGCGCGAGCGAGGAACTAGAGGAACAGCCTGCGCAAGCATAACTCCAACACCGTGTCCACTTCCCGGACTCCGCCGAGAAGAGGCCATCACGGTAACACACACAGTTGATTCATTTTAATTAATTAAGGTTCAAGTTATCTACAACCGGACATTAACAAATTCCCATCTGCCCATAACCACGGGCACGGCTTTCGAAAGTTCAATCCATGCAGGGGAGTCCCAACTTAGCCCATGACAAGCTCTCACGGTCAACGAAGGAATAGACCTCCACCCGAGACACACCGATCAGACTCGGTAACCCGGTACAACAAGACAATTCGACAGGTTAAAACAAGACCAGCAACACCGCCCGAATATGCCGACAAATCCCGATAGGAGCTGCACATATCTCTTTCTTAGGGCACACTCAGATTGTCTAAACTTCCGGTAGGCCAGCCCAGAGTTGCCCCTGGTAGCCACCGGCGGCTGACGGTTTGGACCAACACTCAGAGGAGCACTGGCCCGGGGGGGGGGGGTTTAAAATAAGATGACCCTTGAGTCTGCAGAACCCAAGGGAAAAAAAGGCTAGGTGGCAAATGGTAAAACCAAGGTTGGGCATTGCTGGAAAAGCTTTAATCAAGGCGAACTATCAAGGGGTTCCCATTATAACCCAACCGCGTAAGGAACGCAAAATCCGGGAACATAACACCGATATGACGGAAACTAGGGCGGCAAGAGTGGAACAAAACACTAGGCGAGAGGCCGAGACTTCCACCCTTTACCAAGTATATAGATGCATTAAGATAACATAGCAATATAATGATATCCCAACAGGTAAATAAATATACCAACAAGGAACGGCCTCCAATCTTCACCCGCAACTATCAACGCTATCAGAGGGGCTGAGCAAAGCGGTAACATAGCCAATCAACAGTTTGCTAGGACAAGGTGGGTTAGAGGTTGACATGGCAATTGGGAGGCTGACAAGCAAAAGGTAGGCATCGTAGCATTGGCATAGCAAGAGCGAGCAAACTAGCATAGCGAAGATAGTAGTGATTTCGAGGGTATGATCATCTTGCCTGCACAGTTGTCAGAGTTGACTGGATCCTCACAAGAAAACTCAACGGGCTCCTCGGTAGAGAACTCATCTCCCGGCTCTACCCATACAAGACAAACAAGCAACAAGGATACAATCAACCACGTGCAATACCAAGCAATATGATGAAATGATGATATGCTATGCAGGATGCGATGCGGGATGCAAAATGCAAGATATGACAGGAAATTCATGAACCTGGCCTCAACTTGGAATTCCAAGGGTGCCACTGTATAGAGGGGATGAAATCTCTTGAAAACGATATAAAGATGATTGGAATCGGAGTTACGGTTTGGAAATGTCAAGCGTTTTAAGATATGACACCGGTCTGCGATTTACAGCAAGTAGGCATCTAAATGCAATGCAGTGAACATGCTACAGCCACCAAACATGACAAAAAAATACATGGCAGGGATGCACACAAGATGCTTAACAAAAGACTAGCACTGATCCACGGCCAATTCATCCATTATGAGGTTCAAACAAGCATGACAAAAAACGCAAATGCAAAACAGATTCCAGACTTAGTGAAATTAACACTAGTCTGAAATTTCAGATCACGATGCTCTCTTCGGAGCAGCAAAACAACATGATACATGACCTGAACATGACAAGTAAGAACATGGCATGGAGCTACTCAACAAGCTTAACAAAAGACCCAAAGTGACCTGGGGCCAAAAGGGTTCACAAAATATATTAACGGGCACATGAACATAGCTAAAACACAATCAGTTTTCAGACTTAGTGAAAACTGAGACATGCTGAAATAGAACTCACGAAGGCATGTAAACGAGCTCGATGCACTCGCCATGGTGCAAGTCACAGCAAGGCAAGCATACATCCATTATGAAGGCACAAAATACAAGCTAGACATGGCAAGAACAATGGCATAGCATGCACGGATCAACTACAACAACGCCGGCAAAATCGCAAACGAGTTGACGATCTGCCCAGATTCACCACGAAGCAAAAGTAGAGCTCGATTGACTCAAGCTATGGTGCTCCATAATTGCAAAAGAAGACATGGATGGATAGAACATAACATGGTTAACAAAAATCCTTTACTGATCATCCTCAGAAGAGGCACGGATCACTAGGAAACAAGCTGAACATATGGCATCATGATCTAAAATATCCCAGACTTAGTGAAAACAACTAAGTCCCTGAAAACAGATTTACCGGGTGCCTCACTTTGCAAGCTTGCACAAGTCACCACACACATCCTAAAAATGCATAGGTTGCCCCTCTTGAAAGAAGACAAAATTCTTAACAAAACATATGTAGGACTCCCAGGCATAGCATGCACACAATAATCATGGCAAAAATGACAAAAGTCTAAGATGAACTAGCAGATATGATAATTAACTCACGAAGCCTACTTCAAACAGCATTTTGGGCATGAAGATGAACTCAAATGAAAATGATGGAATGGAATGAAATGATGTACTCATCGAGGCAAAGATTTTGATATATTATATGCCCAAAATCGGAGCTACGGATGCAAAGTTACGGGCGGTCGAAGTATGCAGAAAAAACTAGGGTTAGGGACGAAAAAGTCAACCGAGATGACCCAGATCCAGATCTGGCGCGTTCTTCAATGTTCGCTGGAATCACTGTAGCTCGAATCGCCGGAGAGGAGAGGGACGGCCGGAGCTCGGGGAAGAGGCCGGGGCTCACCGGCCGGAGCAAGGCGGCGCCGGCGGTGGTGGACGGGGGCGGCGCCGTCTCGGGCGGTGACCCACGGCGAGACAGGCGGCTGCGGGGCGCGGCTCGCGCGCCGGCGAGGTCCGGCGGTCGCCGGCCGGCGATGTAGGCCGCGGGCGGAGGTCGGGCGCGGGGAAGAAGACAGGCGGCGGCGTGCGGCTCGAGGCGAGGCGGCGGCTGCGGGCCAGGAGGGCCCGCCCCAGGCTGGCGGCGGCGGCGAAGTGGGCCTGAGGCGCGGGCCAACGAGGACACGACGTGTGGCAGCGGTGGCGGGTGGCGATTTGTCCAGCCGGGTCGGACGTGTCCGGCTCGGCGCGGGGATCTTTTAGGGTTCGGAGGTAGGGGAAGATCCGAAAAACGGGGGGTGTATATATAGGCATAAGTGGAGCTAGGAGAGTCCAAATGAGGTGCGGTTTTCGGCCACGCGATCGTGATCGAACGCTCTAGGACATGGAGAAGAGTTTGGTGGGTTTTGGGCCAAATTGGAGGGGTGTTGGGCTGCAACACACACGAGGCCTTTTCGGTCCCTCGGTTAACCGTTGGAGTATCAAACGAAGTCCAAATGATACGAAACTTGCCAGGCGGTCTGCCGGTAGTAAACCAAGGCCACTTGGCAAGTCTCGGTCTAATCCGGAAATGTTTAATCCCCACACACGAAAGAAAGCTAGAAATGACCACCGGAGGAGAACGAAGCGCCAGAATGCAAAACGGACAACGGGGAAAATGCTCGAATGCATGAGACGAACACGTATGCAAATGCAATGCACATGACGACATGATATGGGATGCATGAAAACGAAAACAACACACGGAGACAAAGACCCGAACCCGAGAAATAAATATAACTTAACGCCGGAAACGGCAAGAGTTGGATACAAATTTGGAAAGTCGTATCTGGGGCGTTCCAGCCACGCCGCCTAGGCCACTGCAGCCACGCGCACGAGCTGACCCGAGCTTCGGCCTCTGCCAAGCTCGTCGCCGGTGATGCTCCGGCCACTCCCCGGCCAAGCCATCACCACGGTTGGATGCGGGCGAGCACCAGCTGCCCGTAGCTGCTCTCCGCACATCAAATGATGCCCTGTGGGCAAATCCCGCAGCACGCCGCCGCGTTTGGCCGCGCCGGCGGCTAAACGCCGGTAGGCTTTCACCCGCTGACCAGTGAGTTGACCACGTCTGACCCGTGTGTTCCCAAGTTGACTTCCCCCCTGAGCCTATGACAGGTAGGGCTGACCTGTTACTTAGTTTAGGATTAGTGCTAACTAATTTTAGTTAGTTTAGGTCACTAACATGTGGGCCCAGGCCCCACTGACAGTTAGTTAGTATTAACTTAATTCTGTTAGTTAGCTGAGACATTGACAGACAGGGCCCACTAGTCAGGTTTGACTGGCCCTGGCGCCTTTGACTCGCTGACGTCACAGTGACGCAGTGCTGACGCAATTATTCATTTTCTGGATTTATTTTTATATAGAAAATTCCAGAAAATAGCTTAAACTTCTAAAAATCATAGAAAATCAACCATAGCTCCAAATCAAACAAATTATATATGAAAAATGATCAGAAAAATTCAATCTATCCATCTGTAATGGATTCATGCATGACAAACCACTTTAACTTTGCTATTTAGGTGAAATAAGCTAACACACCCATTATGCATAAGAACTTTAACCTTCATTTGAATCTTTGATTCAAATGGACCCATTTCAACTTGTTTCACATTACATTAGGCAGGACACATCATTTTACCATGTCATAGCATGCATCATATTGTTGCATATTGCCATGTGTTGATTATACTCTATGGTGTCTTTCGTGGTAGGTTCTGCCTCCGAGGATATCTCCGAGTATCCAACTGAAGGGCAGTACCCTACTACCACTCCATCAGGCAAGCAACCCCATTGATCATATCGATACAATCCCATGTTCTCGCCTCTATTCTCATTTACTGCATTAAGACAACAACATTGCAAACTGCTGTGTGCTACGGTAGTTGAACCCTTATCCTCTGCATGACCTGTCATTGCCACAGTAACTAGATGAAACCCACTAGCATGTGTAGGAGTTGATTGAGCCATGTATGTGTTCCTACCTTGCTATGCCTGCTATGCTTAGAGTTGTGTCAGGTCTGGTTCATCTGGGTGATGAGCTAGAGTGAAATGATTATGTCGGTAATGTGAGGGATGTGTTAAACATGATTTGGTAAAGGTATCGATGAGAGGCCATGTAGGAGTACATGGTGGGTTGTTTCATTGAGGCCGTCCATAAGAACTGAGATCTGTATGTGTGATTTAAGATTCAGTTACTGCCATACATTGGGCGCGAAACCGATGGACCCTCTCGGCTTCTTAATGACCCTAGTACTCTGTCCATGAGTTGCAATTAGTTTCTGGTGTTTGTAGGTTACGTGTTGGCGGCCGTGCGTAGCACTGACCCTAGGGGTGGGCTATGTTGCGGTAGATACACCATGGCACGGTGTACCGAGTCACCCGTTTGGTGTCTCGGGAACCCTGTTCATATCGTTCGGGGCCGTATGTGGAAACCTCGGCCGGACTCCCTGCGGATGGAACCTGGATAGGCGATAAACTTGGACTAGAGACTTGAGTGTTTAGGTAGGCTGCGGCCGACACCCTCGTTGGGCTTCCGCTTGAAGGTTGCCGAGTACATGTCGTGTAAACGGCGGTAAGTGGTGAAAGCGTGTATGAAGAAGTACACCCCTGCAGGGTTAATATCATCTATTTGAATAGCCGCGTCCGTGGTAAAGGACTACTTGGTTGCCTATATAGTTCATAGACAAGTTAATGGTTACCACTAAAAGACTCAAGATAAATGTGAGTACCGAGGATGGCCCTCTCGTAGGATGATGAGGGAGGATCCTCGGTGGAGTATTGTGTTGGTGTTTAGTGGACTCGTGTGCGAAAACTATTTTACTAGTGGTGTCCCGTAGGATAGCTTAGCCAAGAGTCAAAGCTGGCTTGCTGCAATAACTCCATCACCTTCTTGAGAATGAGCATGTATAGTAGGTTCTGATGTAAGACTTGTTGAGTACCTTTGTACTCATGTTTGCTTAATTACTGTTTTCAGACGACAACACCACCCCCTCCGATGGGTTTTATGTAGATCTCGACGTCGATGAGTGACTTGCCACCCAGGTGGTGATCCTGGCCATGGAGGGCCCTATGTAGATAGACAGGCTTCGAGAAGCCTTCTTGCTTTCTAGTGGCTGTACTCAGACTATTTTCTTCCGCATGTGCTTGTATGCTTGTATGACTTGAGTGCCGGGTCATGTGACCCCTTCCTATATGAACATGTTATGTATGGCTCTCTGGAGCCTTTAAATAAAGTACTTGAGTTATAGAGTTTTGTTGTGATGCCATGTTGTATTTGCACATATTGAGCATATTGTGTGTATGATTGAAATGCTTGGTATGTGTGGGATCCGACAATCTAGTTGTTTATCCTTGGCAGCCTCTCTTATGGGGAAATGTAGTCTAGTGCTCCTAGAGCCATAGTAGTCCGCTACAGCCCGGTTCCCCGGAGTCCTGCTAGCCCAGCACTACTTCTCAGGACACTTGACTGGCCGACATGTGTTTCACTTCGTTCCGATGTCTGTCCCTTCGGGGAAATGTCACGCGGTGACTTCCGGAGTCCTGCCTAGCCTGCTAAAGCCCGGGTTCCCCGGAGTCCTGTTAGCCCAGTGCTACAGCCCGGATTCACACGCTGATGACCGACATGCTCGATGTGATTCATGTATGCCTGTCCCCATAGGTCTGTGCCGCTTTGGGTTCACGACTAGCCATGCCGGCCCGGGTTCTCTGTCATATGGATGCTAGCGACACTATCATATATATGAGCCAAAAGGCGTAAATGGTCCCGGGCCATGGTAAGGCGACGCCCGTGGGGATACCGTGCGTGAGGCCGCAATGTGATATGAGGTGTTATTGGCTAGATCGATGTGACTTGGAATCAGGGTCCTGATAGTTTCATTGAATTTGGAGTCCGTTTGCAGAAGTTGTGTTAGTTTTGGTGTCCTTAAAAAGGCTGCAGCGGTACTACCACCCCTGGGAGTGGTACTACCATTTGGAGGGGATGTAATTTTTTACTACAGCTCTTGGGAGCGGTACTATCACGGCTACTTCCGTGGCTACTTCCGCTTAGGACCAAAAACTCGTTATATGTCCAGTGGTGGTAGGCACGGATGTATTTTTTTAGTACCACTCGCAATCAGTAGTACCGCTACCCCTAGCGGTAGCACCGTGAGGACGAGTGGTAGTACCGCTCCGGCGGTTCTACCGGCCTTTTTCCTCCTCGCTGTTGTTTTCAAAGGGTTTCCATTGCCCTAGGGGTAGTACCGCTCCCATGAGCGGTAGTACTTCTCTGTGCGGGCTCTGAGAATAACGGTTGGATTTGTCCCCACCTTTAAAAGGGGGTCTTCTTCCCAAATGAACCATATCCTTTGAGCTCGTGTTCTTCCCCCATTGTTGACCTTCTTTGAGCTTGCTACCTCTCAATCCCTCCATGGATTCTTGCTAGTTTTTTTGGGGGGGGGGAAGAGAGAGGAGATCTAGATCCACACTTCCACCAATCACTTTCTCCTCTATGTGAGGGGAACCCCTTGGATCTAGATCTTGGAGTTCTTGGTGTTCTCCTTCTTGTTCTTCCTCTCATTTTCCTCCCTAGCATTTGTTGTTTTGGTGGGATTTTGGAGAGAAGTACTTGGGCACTCCGTGTGTCCTTGCCATTGCATTTGGTGCATAGGTTTGAGTTCTCCATGGGGATATGTGGAAGTTACAAGTTGAGAAGCTTATTACTCTTGGGTGCTTGGTACCCTTGAGCTTGTTCCTCTTGGGTGCTTGGGTGCCCTAGACGGTTGGTGGTGTTTGGAGCTCAATCATTGTGCTGTAAAGCTTCGGGCAAGCGTCGGGGTCTCCAATTAGGTTGTGGAGATCGCCCCAAGCAATTTGATGGGTTCCGGTGACCACCCCCAAGGGTTGCCAAAGTGTCCGAGTTCGGTGACCGCCCCCAGGGGTTGCCATTTGAATGGGTTCGGTGACCGCCCTCAAGGGTCCCTTAGTGGAATCACGGCATCTTGCATTGTGCGAGGGCGTGAGGAGATTACGGTGGCCCTAGTGGCTTCTTGTGGAGCATTGTGCCTCCACACCACTCCAAATGGAGATTAGCATCTGCAAGGGTGTGAACTTTGGGATACATCACCATCTTCAAGTGCCTCGGTTATCTCTTACCCGAGCCCTTTACTTATGCACTTTACTTTGTGATAGCCATAATGTTTCTTGTCATATATCTTGTTATCACTTTATTGTTTATCTTGCTTAGCATAAGTTGTTGGTGCACATAGGTGAGCCAAGTTATTGTAGGTTTTGTGCTTGAAAAATTAACACTAGGTTTATTCCGCATTTGTTCAAGCCTAAACCGTAATTACTTTAAATCACCTATTCACCCCCTCTAGGCGACATCCTCGATCTTTCACAATGTAATGTTGGTTATTCGTTAGATCAACAATAATGCCTATGAGATCCACTTAATAATTTCATCATGGCCTTCTCCTTACGATGACTCAACAAAAAGAAAAGAATTTCAGAGAAACACACTCAAATATTTTTGGAGTTTTTAGTTTTTCTGAGGAAAGCAACTAACGAAGGAAAAACAAAAATGAGAAAAACTATTTACACGGGAAATCTCCCAAAAAGCAAAATAAGAAATGAGAAATCTTTTGGGGTTTTCTTTCAATACTACAAACTAAACAAACAGGAAAGAAAAACGAAAAGAAGCGAGAAATATTTTTGGGTTTTTTAAAATTTTCAAACACACAAGAAGAAAGCAAAATAAAACTAGCATGGCTATACAATGAAAAAGTATGAACACCGATAACTGGAATGAATATGTGGACATGAATGTAGTGTTAGTGAGAAAATGTACTCCCCAATGCTTAGCCTTTTATTCTAGCTTGGTAATCACCATCACTGGTGAGGATAATAGTCATAATGGTATGTAGCTCGTGGAGGCACGTTGTGGTGCCTCCTGAGCAGAGAGGCAGCTTCCACTGCAGCGTTATACTCATTGTTGGGGAACGCTGCATGGAAAACAAAAAAAATTCTATGCACATGCAAAATCTATCCATGGAGATGCATAGCAACGAGAGGGGAGAGTGTGTCTACATTCCCTTGTAGACCGTAGGGGAAGCGTTTATTAACGCGGTTGATGTAGTCAAACTTCTTCGCGATCCAACCGATCAAGTACAGAACGTACGGCACCTCCGCGTTTAGCACACGTTCAGCTCAGTGACTTCCTCACCTTCTTGATCCAGCAAGACCGACGAAGTAGTGGATGAGTTCTGGCAGCACGACAGCGTGGTGACGGTGGTGGTGATGCTATCTCCGCAGGGCTTCACCTAAGCACTCCGAAAATATGACCGAGGGACAAAACTGTGGAGAGGGGCGCCGTACACGGCTAATAGATTGTCGTGCCCTTTGTGTAGCGCCGCCTCCTTCATATATATAGGTGGGGGGAGGGGAGGCAGCTAGGAGGGGCCTAAGGGTGGCCGCCAGCCCCCTTGGGCTCCTGCACTGTGGCGTCCCCCTTACCTTGTTTGCACAAGGGGGGAGGGAAGGGGAGGAGAGGGAAGGAAGGGGAGGCCGACTCCCCCCTTTCCTTCTCTCCCCAAGGGATGCAGCCTTAGGAGGGGTGTGCCAGCCCCTTGTGTGCTGGTGTGCTCCTCTCTTCTATCCCATGTGGCCCATTAACCACCCGGGGGTGCCCGGAACCCCTTCTGATGATCCTATGACTACTCGGTACACTCCGAAACTCTTCTGGTGTCCAAATAGTATCATCCTATATATCAATATTTACCTCTGGACCATTCCGGAGCTCCTCGTCATGTCTGTGATCTCATCCGGGACTCCGAACTACATTCGGTCACCAAATCATATAACTCATATAACACGATATTGTCAACTAATGTTAAGCGTGCGAGCCCTACGGATTCGAGCTATGTAGACATGACCGAGACACATCTCCGATGATTCCACTCAGATACTCGCATGCCTCCCGATGACACTGCACAGTGAGAACGCCTCCCATCAATTCACACACTTGCACGCACGCCTCCTGGCCTGCCTATGTGGCGGACTGGTCGCATGAGTCCCGTCAACTCACGCCTGCTCGCATGACACAGGGGTCGCATGGTGGCATATATATTATTTTTCCATTTTGATGATTAATTCTGCCGCTTTATTGCTTAACCGAAGCATGGCACGTATCCATTGTTGGTCACGGTTCGAGTAAATAATCCGTTTGCGATATTGGTTCCCTCCCAATAATTAATAATCTCCCATTTGTAAGAAGATAAAAATTACATCAAAACTTAACTCAAATTTGACAAAATGTACAATACCAGAGTGAATTGGTGTCCATATGACAACACGAGAAGTTTCATGAATTTCAAATAAGTTTTGGATGTACTAGATTTCAAAAATATAGATTCTCAATGGTTGAAATTTCTTGCACGGGTAGTAAACATACACCCAATGAGACACATGTGTTTTTCCAATCCATTTAGGTGCACTGTCATGTGTGCATTTAGCTCAAATTTGATTTTTGCACATTATACCCCTACAAAATCAATCAATGTACTAAAACGTCGTAATGAACTCTATTTTTTCAAAATTAAAACGACCCTCCTTTGGTAACATATGTTCACCGCGGGAAAATTTAACATGCATCGTAGTTACATTGGATGTGCGGTGTGTATGTGTGCTTCTTGGGGGGGGCTGGCCATTTTGTGAGGCAGGTCCCACATCAAAATCGCGAATTCATTATTTAAAACATTACAATTACACAACCCTTTCATACATACATGTTTGGGCCACATATAGTCGGTGGTTGTCCTACACGACACTCACTCGCGTGTGACACTTTCTGTGGGCCCGCGAGGTAGTCGTCTATCACTTTGACCAACAGCTGACAAAGAGGTTAATTTGACCAGCAAGGTTGATTCTTTTTAGTTTTTTCTTACGGTGGGAGTATATAGTACACGTCGAAGAGGTGGGAGGGGACCAACATATATACCACGTACGCGTCACTGAACACACCTCACTCAGTGTCAGGACTTTTCGGTTTCCAAGGCACGCGCCACATCAAACTTGTGCATTGGCTATTCAAACATCACATGATAACTCTTTGGGCCACATGCATATGCATGCGGTGGTTATCCTAGGACACTCACGTGTGACGCTTCCATCTGTGGGCCCGCGAGGTCATCGTCCATGCATGCATCACTTTGACCCACACCGGGAGAGGTTAATTAATTTCACCATCAAGGAGGATTCATTTTGGTTTCTATTACAGTAGGAGCATATATATAGTATGCGTCGAAGAGGGGAAAGGGGACCAGCATATGTAGTACACTTCATGAACCTCACTCTATGTGGGGACTTTATGGTTTTTGAGGCGTGTGCCACATCTAAGTTGTGCATTTTGGGTATTCAAACATCACAACCACACACACCTGTCCATACATATGTTTGGCCACATGCAAAGAGATGGTGGTTGTCCTCTAGCACCCACTCACACGATTATCAGTGATATCGATGCTTTCCATCTGTGGGCCCGCTTGGTCCATCACTACTTTGTTCAACAATGAGAGAGGTTAATTTGACTTAGGAGGGGATTATTTTTTGGTTTGTATTACGGTATATATATAGGTCATGCTTGTTGGAAATATGCCCTAGAGGCAATAATAAAAGCGTTATTATTATATTTCCTTGTTCATGATAATTGCCTTTATTCATGCTATAATTGTGTTATCCGGAAATTGTAATACATGTGTGAATAACAGACACCAACATGTCCCTAGTAAGCCTCTAGTTGACTAGCTCGTTAATCAACAGATAGTCATGATTTCCTGACTATGGACACTGGATTTCATTGATGACGAGATCACATCATTAGGAGAATGATGTGATGGACAAGACCCAATCCTAAACATAGCACAAGATCGTATAGTTCGTCTGCTAGAGTTTTCCAATGTCAAGTATCTTTTCCTTAGACCATGAGATCATGTAACTCCCGGATACCGTAGGAGTGCTTTGGGTATACCAAACGTCACAACGTAACTGGGTGACTATAAAGGTAGACTACGGGTATCTCCGAAAGTGTCTGTTGGGTTGACATGGATTAAGACTGGGATTTGTCACTCCGTATGACGGAGAGGTATCACTGGGCCCACTCGGTAATGCATCATCATAATGAGCTCAAAGTGACCAAGTGTCTGGTCACGGGATCATGCATTACGGTACGAGTAAAGTGACTTGCCGGTAACGAGATTGAACGAGGTATTGGGATACCGACGATCGAATCTCGGGAAAGTAACATATCGATTGACAAAGGGAATTGCATACGGGGTTGATTGAATCCTCGACATCGTGGTTCATCCGCTGAGATCATCGTGGAGCATGTGGGAGCCAACATGGGTATCCAGATCCCGCTGTTGGTTATTGGCCGAAGAGTCGTCTCGGTCATGTCTGCTTGTCTCCCGAACCCGTAGGGTCTACACACTTAAGGTTCGGTGACGCTAGGGTTGTGAAGATATGTATATGCAGTAACCCGAATGTTGTTCGGAGTCCCGGATGAGATCCCGGACGTCACGAGGAGTTCCGGAATGGTCCGGAGGTAAAGAATTATATATACGAAGTGCTGTTTCGGCCATCGGGACAAGTTTCGGGGTCACCGGTATTGTACCGGGACCACCGGAAGGGTTCCGGGGGTCCACCGGGTGGGGCCACCTATCCCGGGGGGGCCCCATGGGCTGAAGTGGGAGGGAACCCAGCCCAAAGTGGGCTGGGGCGCCACCCCCCCAAGGGCCCATGCGGCTAGGGTTGAGGGGAAACCCTAAAGGGGGCGCCCCCTTGCTTGGGGGGCAAGCCCCCCACCCTTGGCCGCCGCCCCCCTAGTAGATCCATCTACTAGGGCCGGCGCCCCCCCCCCCTTGGCACCCCTATATATAGTGGGGGAGATGAGGGACTTCATACCCCAGCCCCTGGCGCCTCCCTCTCTCCCCGTTACGTCTCTCTCTCGTAGTATAGGCGAAGCCCTGCTACTGTGACGCCCTGCATCCACCACCACGCCGTCGTGCTGCTGGATCTTCATCAAACTCTCCTTCCCCCTTGCTGGATCAAGAAGGAGGAGACGTCTCCCGTCCCGTACGTGTGTTGAACGCGGAGGTGCCGTCCGTTCGGCGCTTGGTCATCGGTGATTTGGATCACGTCGTGTACGACTACATCATCATTGTTCTTTGAACGCTTCCGCACGCGATCTACAAAGGTATGTAGATGCATCCGATGGCTCGTTGCTAGATGAACTCCTAGATGGATCTTGGTGAAACGAGTAGGAAATTTTTTGTTTTCTGCAACGTTCCCCAACAGTGGCATCATGAGCTAGGTCTATGTGTAGTTCTTCTTGCGCGAGTAGAACACAATTTGTTGTGGGCGTAGATTTGTCAACTTTCTTGCCGCTACTAGTCTTATCTTGCTTCAGCGGTATTGTGGGATGAAGCGGCCCGGACCAACCTTACACGTACGCTTACGTGAGACCGGTTCCACCGACTAACATGCACTAGTTGCATAAGGTGGCCGGCGGGTGTCTGTCTCTCCTACTTTAGTTGGAGCGGATTCGATGAACAGGGTCCTTATGAAGGGTAAATAGAAGTTGAAAAATCATGTTGTGGCTTTAACGTAGGTAAGAAGACGTTCTTGCTAGAACCCTAATTCAGCCACGTAAAACTTGCAACAACAATTAGAGGACGTCTAACTTGTTTTTGCAGCAAGTGGTTTGTGATATGATATGGCCAAAGTTGTGATGAATGATGAATGATCTATATGTGATGTATGAGATGTTCATGCTATTGTAATAGGAATCACGACTTGCATGTCGATGAGTATGACAACCGGCAGGAGCTGTAGGAGTTGTCTTTATTCTTTTACATGACCTGCATTCATTGAGAAACGCCATGTAAATTACTTTAATTTATTGCTAAACGCGTTAGCCATAGTAGTAGAAGTAATAGTTGGAGAGCAACTTCATGGAGACACGATGATGGAGATCATGATGATGGAGATCATGGTGTCAAGCCGGTGACAAGATGATCATGGAGCCCCAAGATGGAGATCAAAGGAGCTATGTGATATTGGCCATATCATGTCATGTTTATTATTTGATTGCATGTGATGTTTATCATGTTTTGCATTTTGTTTACTTAGAACGACGGTAGTAAATAAGATGATCCCTCATAACAATTTCAAGAAGTGTTCTCCCCTAACTGTGCACCGTTGCTAAAGTTCGTCGTTTCGAAGCACGCCGTGATGATCGGGTGTGATAGATCCTTACGTTCACATACAACGGGTGTAAGACAGTTATACACATGCAAAACACTTAGGGTTAACTTGACGAGCCTAGCATGTACAGACATGGCCTCGGAACACAGAAGACCGAAAGGTCGAGCATGAGTCGTATAGAAGATACGATCAACATGAAGATGTTCACCGACGTTGACTAGTCCGCCTCACGTGATGATCAGACACGGTCTAGTTAACTCGGATCATGTAATACTTAGATGACTAGAGGGATGTCTAATCTAAGTGGGAGTTCATTAATAATTTGATTAGATGAACTTAATTATCATGAACTTAGTCTAAAATCCTTGCAATATGTCTTGTAGATCAAATGGCCAACGTAGTCCTCAACTTCAACGCGTTCCTAGAGAAAACCAAGCTGAAAGACGATGGCAGCAACTATACGGACTGGGTCCGGAACCTGAGGATCATCCTCATAGCTGCCAAGAAAGATTATGTCCTACAAGCACCGCTAGGTGATCCACCCGTCCCACAGAACCAAGACGTTATGAACGCTTGGCAGACACGAGTTGACGACTACTCCCTCGTTCAGTGCGGCATGCTTTACAGCTTAGAGCCGGGGCTCCAAAAGCGTTTTGAGAGACATGGAGCATATGAGATGTTCGAAGAGTTGAAAATGGTTTTTCAAGCTCATGCCCGGATCGAGAGATATGAAGTCTCCGATAAATTCTTCAGCTGTAAGATGGAGGAAAATAGTTCTGTCAGTGAGCACATACTCACTATGTCTGGTTTACATAACCGCTTGTCTCAGCTGGGAGTTAATCTCCCAGATGATGCGGTCATTGACAGAATCCTCCAGTCGCTTCCACCAAGCTACAAGAGCTTTGTGATGAACTTCAACATGCAGGGGATGCAAAAGACCATTCCTGAGTTGTTCTCAATGCTGAAATCAGCGGAGGTAGAAGTCAAGAAGGAACATCAAGTGTTGATGGTCAATAAAACCACTAAGTTCAAGAAAGGCAAGGGTAAAAAGAACTTCAAGAAGGACGGCAAGGAGGTTGCCGTGCCCGGCAAGCAAGCTGCCGGGAAGAAGCCAAAGAATGGACCCAACCCCGAGACTGAGTGCTTTTATTGCAAAGGGAAGGGTCACTGGAAACGGAACTGCCCCAAATACTTAGCGGACAAGAAGGCCGGCAACACCAAAGGTATATTTGATATACATGTAATTGATGTGTACCTTACCAGTACTCGTAGTGACTCCTGGGTATTTGATACCGGTGCCGTTGCTCATATTTGTAACTCACAGCAGGAGCTGCGGAATAAACGGAGACTGGCGAAGGACGAGGTGACGATGCGCGTCGGGAATGGTTCCAAGGTCGATGTGATCGCCGTCGGCACGCTGCCTCTACATTTACCTACGGGATTAGTTTTAAACCTCAATAATTGTTATTTAGTGCCAGCTTTGAGCATGAACATTGTATCGGGATCTCGTTTAATTCGAGATGGCTACTCATTTAAATCTGAGAATAATGGTTGTTCCATTTATATGAGAGATATGTTTTATGGTCATGCTCCTATGGTGAATGTTTTATTCTTAATGAATCTCGAGCGTATTGCTACACATATTCATAGTGTGAGTACCAAAAGATGTAAGGTTGATAATGATAGTCCCACATACTTGTGGCACTGCCGCCTTGGTCACATAGGTGTCAAACGCATGAAGAAGCTCCATGCAGATGGACTTTTAGAGTCTCTTGATTATGAATCATTTGACACGTGCAAACCATGCCTCATGGGTAAGATGACCAAGACTCCGTTCTCAGGAACAATGGAGCGAGCAACCAACTTATTGGAAATCATACATACTGATGTGTGCGGTCCAATGAGTGTTGAGGCTCGCGGTGGCTATCGTTATGTTCTCACGCTCACTGATGATTTAAGTAGATATGGGTATATCTACTTAATGAAACACAAGTCTGAAACCTTTGAAAAGTTCAAGGAATTTCAGAGTGAGGTTGAAAATCAACGTGACAGGAAAATCAAGTTTCTACGATCAGATTGTGGAGGGGAATACTTGAGTCACGAGTTTGGCACACACTTAAGAAAATGTGGAATAGTTTCACAACTCACGCCGCCTGGAACACCTCAACGTAACGGTGTGTCCGAACGTCGTAATCGCACTCTATTGGATATGGTGCGGTCTATGATGTCTCTTACTGATTTACCGCTATCTTTTTGGGGCTATGCTTTAGAGACTGCCGCATTCACTTTCAATAGGGCTCCGTCGAAATCCGTTGAGACGACACCGTATGAATTATGGTTTGGGAAGAAACCTAAGCTGTCGTTTCTAAAAGTTTGGGGATGCGATGCTTATGTCAAGAAACTTCAACCTGAGAAGCTCGAACCCAAGTCGGAAAAATGCGTCTTCATAGGATACCCTAAAGAAACTATTGGGTATACCTTCTACCTCAGATCCGAAGGCAATATCTTTGTTGCCAAGAACGGACTCTTTCTGGAGAAAGAGTTTCTCTCGAAAGAAGTAAGTGGGAGGAAAGTAGAGCTTGATGAAGTATTACCTCTTGAACCGGAAAATGGCGCAACTCAAGAAAATGTTCCTGAGGTGCCTGCACCGACTAGAGAGGAAGTTAATGATAATGATCAAGATACTTCTGATCAAGCTCCTACTGAGATTCGAAGGTCCACAAGGACACGTTCCGCACCAGAGTGGTACGGCAACCCTGTCTTGGAAATCATGTTGTTAGACAACGGTGAACCTTCGAACTATGAAGAAGCGATGGCGGGCCCAGATTCCGAAAAATGGCTAGAAGCCATGAAATCTGAGATAGGATCCATGTATGAAAACGAAGTATGGACTTTGACTGTCTTGCCTGTTGAACGGCGAGCCATAGAAAATAAATGGATCTTTAAGAAGAAGACAGACGCGGATGGTAATGTGACCATCTATAAAGCTCGACTTGTCGCTAAGGGTTATCGACAAGTTCAAGGGGTTGACTACGATGAGACTTTCTCACCGGTAGCGAAGCTAAAGTCCGTCCGAATCATGTTAGCAATTGCCGCATTCTACGATTATGAAATATGGCAAATGGACGTCAAAACGGTATTCCTTAATGGTTTCCTTAAGGAAGAATTGTATATGATGCATCCGGAAGGTTTTGTCGATCCTAAGAATGCTGACAAGGTGTGCAAGCTCCAACGCTCGATTTATGGGCTGGTGCAAGCATCTCGGAGTTGGAACATTCGCTTTGATGAGATGATCAAAGCGTTTGGGTTTACGCAGACTTATGGAGAAGCCTGCGTTTACAAGAAAGTGAGTGGGAGCTCTGTAGCATTTCTCATATTATATGTAGATGACATACTTTTGATGGGAAATGATATAGAACTCTTGGACAGCATCAAGGCCTACTTGAATAAGAGTTTTTCAATGAAGGACCTTGGAGAAGCTGCTTATATATTAGGCATCAAAATCTATAGAGATAGATCAAGACGCCTCATAGGTCTTTCACAAAGCACATACCTTGATAAGATATTGAAGAAGTTCAATATGGATCATTCTAAGAAGGGGTTCTTACCTGTGTTACAAGGTGTGAAATTGAGCTCAGCTCAATGCCTGACCACGGCAGAAGAAATAGAAGAGATGAGTGTCATCCCCTATGCCTCAGCCATAGGTTCTATTATGTATGCCATGCTGTGTACCAGACCTGATGTAAACCTTGCCGTAAGTTTGGTAGGAAGGTACCAAAGTAATCCCGGCAAGGAACACTGGACAGCGGTCAAGAATATCCTGAAGTACCTGAAAAGGACTAAGGAAATGTTTCTCATTTATGGAGGTGACGAAGAGCTCGTCGTAAAGGGTTACGTCGACGCTAGCTTCGACACAGATCTGGATGACTCTAAGTCACAGACCGGATACGTGTATATTTTGAATGGTGGGGCAGTAAGCTGGTGCAGTTGCAAGCAGAGCGTCGTGGCGGGATCTACATGTGAAGCGGAGTACATGGCAGCCTCGGAGGCAGCACATGAAGCAATTTGGGTGAAGGAGTTCATCACCGACCTAGGAGTCATACCCAATGCGTCGGGGCCGATCAAGCTCTTCTGTGACAATACTGGAGCTATTGCTCTTGCCAAGGAGCCCAGGTTTCACAAGAAGACAAGGCACATCAAGCGTCGCTTCAACTCCATTCGTGAAAATGTTCAAGATGGAGACATAGAAATTTGTAAAGTACATACGGACCTGAATGTAGCAGATCCGTTGACTAAACCTCTCCCTAGGGCAAAACATGATCAACACCAGAATTCCATGGGTGTTCGATTCATCACAATGTAACTAGATTATTGACTCTAGTGCAAGTGGGAGACTGTTGGAAATATGCCCTAGAGGCAATAATAAAAGCATTATTATTATATTTCCTTGTTCATGATAATTGTCTTTATTCATGCTATAATTGTGTTATCCGGAAATCGTAATACATGTGTGAATAACAGACACCAACATGTCCCTAGTAAGCCTCTAGTTGACTAGCTCGTTAATCAACAGATAGTCATGATTTCCTGACTATGGACACTGGATGTCATTGATAACGAGATCACATCATTAGGAGAATGATGTGATGGACAAGACCCAATCCTAAACATAGCACAAGATCGTATAGTTCGTCTGCTAGAGTTTTCCAATGTAAAGTATCTTTTCCTTAGACCATGAGATCATGTAACTCCCGGATACCGTAGGAGTGCTTTGGGTATACCAAACATCACAACGTAACTGGGTGACTATAAAGGTAGACTACGGGTATCTCCGAAAGTGTCTGTTGGGTTGACATGGATCAAGACTGGGATTTGTCACTCCGTATGACGGAGAGGTATCACTGGGCCCACTCGGTAATGCATCATCATAATGAGCTCAAAGTGACCAAGTGTCTGGTCACGGGATCATGCATTACGGTACGAGTAAAGTGACTTGCCGGTAATGAGATTGAACGAGGTATTGGGATACCGACGATCGAATCTCGGGCAAGTAACATATCGATTGACAAAGGGAATTGCATACGGGGTTGATTGAATCCTCGACATCGTGGTTCATCCGCTGAGATCATCGTGGAGCATGTGGGAGCCAACATGGGTATCCAGATCCCGCTGTTGGTTATTGGCCGGAGAGTCGTCTCGGTCATGTCTGCTTGTCTCCCGAACCCGTAGGGTCTACACACTTAAGGTTCGGTGACGCTAGGGTTGTGAAGATATGTATATGCAGTAACCCGAATGTTGTTCGGAGTCCCGGATGAGATCCCGGACGTCACGGGGAGTTCCGAAATGGTCCGGAGGTAAAGAATTATATATAGGAAGTGCTGTTTCGGCCATCGGGACAAGTTTCGGGGTCACCGGTATTGTACCGGGACCACCGGAAGGGTCCCGGGGGTCCACCGGGTGGGGCCACCTATCCCGGGGGGCCCCATGGGCTGAAGTGGGAGGGAACCCAGCCCAAAGTGGGCTGGGGCGCCACCCCCCCCAAGGGCCCATGCGGCTAGGGTTGAGGGGAAACCCTAAAGGGGGCGCCCCCTTGCTTGGGGGGCAAGCCCCCCACCCTTGGCCGCCGCCCCCCTAGTAGATCCATCTACTAGGGCCAGCGCCCCCCCCTTGGCACCCCTATATATAGTGGGGGAGATGAGGGACTTCATACCCCAGCCCCTGGCGCCTCCCTCTCTCCCCGTTACGTCTCTCTCTCGTAGTATAGGCGAAGCCCTGCTACTGTGACGCCCTGCATCCACCACCACGCCGTCGTGTTGCTGGATCTTCATCAAACTCTCCTTCACCCTTGCTGGATCAAGAAGGAGGAGACGTCTCCCGTCCCATACGTGTGTTGAACGCGGAGGTGCCATCCGTTCGGCGCTTGGTCATCGGTGATTTGGATCACGTCGTGTACGACTACATCATCACCGTTCTTTGAACGCTTCCGCACGCGATCTACAAAGGTATGTAGATGCATCCGATGGCTCGTTGCTAGATGAACTCCTAGATGGATCTTGGTGAAACGAGTAGGAAAATTTTTGTTTACTGCAACATTCCCCAACAATGCTCTGGGATGACATGATATAGATTGAGCACACATGCATGTGTACGCATGAATCCCTCCCACAGAGTCGAAGTGGGCAGTACCACGACATGTCATGAACCGATCTCGCTCTATGTGGGGACAATATGATTTTCGACGCACGCGCCACATCAATGTGCATGGTATTCAAACATGCACGCATCACCTCCAAACATACATATGCATGCGGTGGTTATCTTCGAACGGCACACTCCCTCATGTGGTTATCGGCGACAAGCCTATATATTCATGGGCCCGCGTGGACTTCACTTTGACCGACAATGAGATAGGTTACCATAGAGGATTCTTCCTTTTCTTTGTGTTATCATAGTAGGTCATGGTGAGATTCAGACCTAAGTTTCAGCACATACTATGCATGCATGCATGAATCCCCATCATCGACTCAAAGTGTGGAGTGATATACATGCATACAATGTGTCGTCAACTAATCCTCGCTCCATGTGGGGATTTCTGGTTCCAAAGAATGGTGCCACAACAAAGTTGTTCCATTGTGTATTCAAACATCAACACTCCATACATATGTTTGGGCCACATGAAGGCAGTGGTTTATCTTCGGGGACTAGCGCGTGATTATTGGCGAGCTAGCGAATCTATGGGGTCGCATGGACGTCCATCACTTTGACCAACAACAAGAGAGAGGTTGTGCGACCAAGGTGGATTCTTCTTGGTCCGTTTTATGATACATCTTGGTGAGGTGCTAAGGGAGTCCTGGATTAGGGGGTCTCCGGACAGCCGGACTATATCCTTTGGCCGGACTGTTGGACTATGAAGATACAAGATTGAAGACTTCGTCCCATGTCCGGATGGGACTCTCCTTGGCGTGGAAGGCAAGCTAGGCAATACGGACATGTAAATCTCCTCCCTTGTAACCGACTCTGTGTAACCCTAGCCCCCTCCGGTGTCTATATAAACCGGAGGGGTTAGTCCATAGGACAACATACAATCATACCATAGGCTAGCTTCTAGGGTTAGCCTCTACGATCTTGTGGTAGATCAACTCTTGTAATACTCATATCATCAAGAACAATCAAGCAGGAAGTAGGGTATTACCTCCATCAAGAGGGCCCGAACCTGGGTAAACATCTTGTCCCCCGCCTCATGTTACCATCCGCCTTAGACGCACAGTTCGGGACCCCCTACCCGAGATCCGCTGGTTTTGACACTAACATTGGTGCTTTCATTGAGAGTTCCACTGTGCTGTCACTGTAAGGCTCGATGGCTCCTTCGATCATCGGTAATGATGCGTTCCAAGGTGAGGTTTTCCTCCCCGGACAGATCTTCGTATTCAGCAGCTTCGCACTGCGGGACAATTCGCTTGGCCATCTGGAGCAGATCGAGAGCTACGCCCCTGGCCATCAGTTCAGGTTCGGAAACTTAAACCACACTGCCGACATCCACGGAGACTTGATCTCCAGCGGATTCGAGCCCAGGTTAGGTGCGCCGCACAGTCACGACGAGCATGACATAACTCTGCCGTCGGACAATATTCGGGAAATCGCATCTGCAACTACTCCGGCCGTCAATCCGGAGCAAACCGCGCCATCCGAGAGCTGAGGGATAGACTCCGCAATGGCGATAGAGCTGGATACCGACTTCACCCCCTATGAGAGCCGTGTCGCCGAACCACTGGATTCACCTCCGGCAACGGACTCCGAGCCTCTTACATCCGTGCCCGTCGAATCCGACTGGGCGCCGATCATGGAGTTCACCTCCGCGGATATCTTTCAGCACTCACCCTTTGGCGATGTGCTAAATTCATTAAGGTCTCTCTCCCTGTCAGGAGAGCCTTGGCCGAACTATGTCCGTCTAGAATGGGATGCGGACGACAAAGAAATTCGTTGCCCACCCACCACCCACTTAGTAGCCACTGTCGACGATTTAACCGACATGCTCGACTTCGACTCCGAAGACATCGACGGTATGGACGATGATGCAGGAGACAAGCAGGAACCACCGCCCATAGGGCGCTGGACCGCTACCTCATCATACGACATATACATGGTGGACACCCCTAAAGAAGGCAATGGCGACGAGACAGCAGAGGATGCCCCCTCCAAGAAGCAACCCAAGCGCCGATGTCAGCGGCGCCGCTCTAAGTCCCGCCATGGCAAAAGTAGTGATACCGGCACATGAGATAATAACACTCTGGATAGTGCCGAAGAAAACCATAATCCCCTCCAGCACGATGTAGAGCCGGACGATGAACAAGCTAGCCCTCCAGAGCAGGCAGCAGATGGAGAATCGGAGGAGGACAATTACATGCCTCCCTCCAAAGACAAGGCGAGCCTCGGCGATGACGAATTTATCATGCCTGAGGACCCCGTCGAGCAGGAGCGCTTCAAGCACCATCTTATGGCCACAACAAATAGCCTGAAGAAAAAGCAACAACAGCTTCAAGCTGATCAAGACTTGCTAGCAGATAGATGGACCGAAGTCCTTGCGGCCGAGGAATATGAACTCGAGCGCCCCTCCAAGAGTTACCCAAAACACAGTTTGCTACCTCACCTCCAGGAGGAAGCATTGAAACCTCATTCACCTGCGGCTGACCGGCGACTGCGTGGCCGAGCCAGAGAGGCTTTTCAGCCTGATGATCAGCCTGCACCCCGCTGCCACTCAATCAAAAATACCAAGGCCCGGGGAAACACACGGGCCCTGCGAGACGTAATGGATAGTAAGGCAAAACTTGCAAGGTCAATATACGGGTCACGGGCACGCGCGCCAACACGGGATGATGATCGTCACGCCGGATACACCAAAAGCAAATCCGGCCAGGTCGAATATAGCAGACAAGACTCATATGAACTGCGTCGTGGTATAGCCCGTCACAGAGGCGCCTCACACCCCCTATGCTTCACTGATGAAGTTATGGATCATGAATTCCCGGAGGGTTTCAAACCTATAAATATCGAATCATACGATGGTACAACAGATCCTGCTGTATGGATTGAGGATTTTCTCCTTCACATCCACATGGCTCGTGGTGATGATCTACATGCCATCAAATACCTCCCACTAAAACTCAAAGGGCCAGCTCGGCATTGGCTGAACAACTTGCCAGCGGACTCCGTAGGCAGTTGGGAGGATCTGGAAGACGCATTCCTGGATAACTTCTAGGGCACATATGTGCGGCCACCGGATGCTGATGACTTGAGCCATATAACTCAGCAGCCAGGGGAATCGGCCAGACAATTCTGGACTTGGTTCCTGACTAAGAAAAACCAAATTATCGGCTGTCCGGACGCAGAGGCCCTCGCGGCATTCAAGCACAACATCCGTGACGAGTGGCTTGCTCGCCACCTCGCCAAGGAGAAGCCAAAGTCTATGGCAGCCCTCATGATACTCATGACCCGCTTTTGCGCGGGCGAGGATAGCTGGCTGGCTCGCAGCAATAACACATCGAGGAATCCAGGCACATCGGATACCAAAGATGCCAAAGGCAGACAACGTCATAATAGACCAAAGCGCCGCAATAACAGCGATAACACCGAGGATACGACAGTTAATGCCGGATTCAGAGGCTCTAGATCCGGTCAGCGGAAAAAGCCATTTAAATGAAGTACTTCGGCTCCGTCCAGCTTGGATCGCATACTGGATCGCTCATGTCAAATCCACGGCACCCCCGACAATCCAGCCAATCGCACCAACAGAGAATGCTGGGTGTTCAAGCAGGCTGGCAAGTTAAATGCCAAAAACAAGGACAAGGGGCTGCATAGTGATGAGGAGAAGGAGCCCCGGCCGCCGAACACGGGAGGACAGAAGGGGTTCCCCCCACAAGTGAAGACGGTGAACATGATATATGCATCCCACATTCCTAAGAGGGAGCGGAAGCATGCACTAAGGGACGTCTATGCGATGGAGCCCGTCGCCCCAAAGTTCAACCCATGGTCTGCTTGCCCGATAACCTTTGATCGCAGGGACCACCCCACTAGTATCCGTCATGGCAGATCCGCCGCACTGGTCCTAGACCCCATCATCGACGGATTTCACCTCACTCGAGTCCTTATGGACGGCGGCAGCAGTCTGAACCTTCTCTATCATGATACAGTGCGAAAATGGGCATCGATCCCTTGAGGATCAAACCCACCAAAACCACCTTTGAAGGCGTCATCCCAGGTGTAGAGGCCCATTGCATAGGCTCAATCACACTGGAAGTGGTCTTTGGATCACCGGACAACTTCCGAAGCGAGGAGTTAATCTTCGATATCGTCCCGTTTCGCAGTGGCTACCACGCACTGCTTGGACGAACAACATTTGCAAAATTTAATACAGTGCCGCATTACGCATACCTCAAGCTCAAGATGCCAAGACCTAGGAGGGTCATAACAGTAAATAGAAACACAGAACGCTCGCTCCGCACGGAAGAGCACACCGCGGCCCTTGCAGCAGAAGCACAAAGCAGCCTTTTAAGGCAAACCACTAATTCGGCATCACAGCCCCCGGACACCTTCAAGCGAGTCCGGAATAAGCTGCAACGGGATCACCTGGCACGTTCAAAGCTCGCCTAGAAATTCGGCCCCCGTCCGAGTCACAGTCAAGCGACGAAATCCGCGCTGCGCGTACATAACTACACACTGAAGATACCATGGATATAGATGGGGGAACGATCAGGGCACGTCCCACAATGCGGCTTAACCGCACTAGGGGCTGTATACCTTAATTACTTCTTTTCTCTTTTAGGACCTAACCCCCATGGAAGCTCTTTCCGGCAGTACGATTGCCGGACACATTACGGGAAGCAACAACCAAGGTGGCAAGAAGCTAGGATAAACACGGGAACCCCCAGGTGGTCTCTAATAACTGATACACCCGCTTTTTGCTATCCACACGCAGCTTGCCCTGGATAGGACATTTCGAATTGTCCTACTTTCTGCTTATTGCACTACTTGTACTAGTACGCTTCGACGTATTCTTTAAATAACAATGCATATTATTAGTCTATTATTGCATTTTTATCTTTTCTCTCTCTTATATGTCCATTCACGACAATCCGCACCCGTACGTTCGGGTGCGGTCAGTACGCCAAGGGCTTTCGTTTACCCCATAATACAGTGCAAGAAGTCCGAACACTTTTGACAGTGCGGCACCCCGAACTTATAGCATTATATGCATCAACTCCGAATCATGTCTTGGGTCAATAGTTGGGTTTGCCCGGCTCCCATGCTTTGGTACCTTACGTTCCGCTATATCGGCTAAGGTAGCGGTGGGAGAACTACTACGATTGTGTCCTGGTTCTTCCGGGCGAGTACTTCAGTAGAGAAAGCCAAAAACTGACTGTCATGATAAGGCGAGAGACTGGTCGCTGTTCGAGAGGTCTCAAGTCCTTAAAGGCTTTTTTCGCTTCGGGCGAGGAGTCGGCCTTGTCCGGCTTAGGCATATATAGCGCCCCAAATTCGGCCTTCCGAATACCAGGGGCTTCGCCAAAATTTAAAATTGTAGACTTCTATGGCTAAGTGAGAGTGATAAAGCATTATAGTCCGATTGCCTGGTTCGTTGCGCTGAACACCTCCCTTGAAGGACCCAAAATTGGGGTAAAGAGTGCTCAGGTTTATCCTGAACACCCCAGTACTAGTTACATGGGGGCAGAAGCCGACGACTGGCCAACTCTCAGATTTTGTAAACGGCCGCACAAAAGGTAATATTTTAAATTCAAAAAGCGTTGCATAGCGCAGATGAACTTGGTTCACATTACAGGATCACACGAGCATGTTCATTCAAAAATTACATCCCTGGCACATTCATCCGCCACAAGGCAGGAACCCTTCAGGACACTCTCATAATACATCTCAGGGCAGTGATGCTCCTTGCCCTCCGGCGGCCCCTCCCTCACGAGCTTCACGGCGTCTAGCTTCGCCCAGTGCACCTTCGCCCGGGCAAAAGCCCTGCGCGCACCCTCGATGCAGGCGGACCGCTTTATGACTTCAAGCCGTGGGCAGGCGTCGACGAGCCGCCTCACCAGACCGAAGTAGCTGCCGGACAGGGGCTCGCCAGGACATATCCGGACTATAAGGCCCCTCATGGCCTGTTCGGCCACCTTGTGAAGCTCGACCAACTGCTTCAGCTGGTCGCTCAAGGGCACGGGGTGTTCGGTCCCAGTATACTGAGACCAGAACAACTTCTCTATCGAGCTCCCCTCCTCAGCTCGGTAAAACTCCGTGGCATCCAGTACACTGCGGGGAAGGTCTGCAAACGCTCCTAGAGAGCTTCGAGCTCGGGTAAGAAAAAGGAGAGTTTCCTTCACATGCTTGCTTTGCATAATGAATGGCTTACCCGCGGCTATCTTATTCACCGCATCAATCTCCTAGAGGGCCTTGGCGCTCCGGGCACTTTCGAGCACCTTCTCAAGCCCGGACTCTCGCGTCTTAGAGTCAAGCTCCAAGGACTCGTGTTTCTTGGCGAGAGCCTCGAGCTCTTGCTGCACCTCGCCCACTCGGGCTTCTTGTTTCTCCCGCTCAATGCGCTCCTTGGCCGCTTTGTCTTCGGCCTCGGACAGCGCCTTCTTCAGGGTCGCCACTTCGGTCGTGGCCCCTGACAAATTCATGGTGATCCTATTATTTTACAACCGAACTTCTTTTTAAAAGCGTAGACAAGGTATTGCTTACCTTTGCTCTCCTCGAGCTACCTCTTGATAAGGCCAAGCTCGTTATCGGACCGCTCCAGGTCTTGCTTTACTGTAGAGACCTCCGCAGTACGTGCGGCAACGGCCATCAGGGAAGCCTGCACTTACACATAGACATATTCTAATTAGATTCCCGAGTCATCATTTGATCCTCTATTTCGGCCTTTCTACTCAAACGCCGAACAGAGCATCAGGGGCTACTATCTATGTGGCAATATTTTCTTATATTTTGATTGCTTACCTCAAAGCCTGTTAGGAGGCTGGCACAAGCTTCAGTCAGTCTGTTTTTGGCGGACTGAACTTTCTCGATCACCGCACTCATGATAGTACGATGCTCTTCGTCGATGGAAGCGCCACGAAGCGCTTCCAGCAAGTTGTCTGGTGCCTCTGGATAGACAGAGGACACCAGCATGGGTGGCTTGCCCCCCATAACGGGGGGTCACCTGGCGGAGTCCGGAACCACTGCAGATTCCGGTGCAGTGTTCGGCTGGGGGCCGAACCTGGAGCCCATGGGAGTCCGGCTCCCTTTGCGCCCAGGGTCCGGAAAGTTGCCTCAAGGCGCCCCCAGGACTGCCTTCCCTTGGCCCGGTGCCTGTTGAGACAACACCTCGACATTGTCCGCAGGGCAAGGGGTGGAGGCGGTCGGAAGAGAACCGTTGTTCATATCCGACGAGTCCAACGAACCACTCGACGAAGATACGTCGAGATGAGCTCGGGATGGACTGCATAATCATGTTTGGCATGAGGAGAAGCAGTGCAGTAAAACATACCATGAAGGCATGAATTACTATGGTGTCCGGATACTTACGACTTCGCCAGGGGCTTGACCCTGGGTAGCCACTCATCGCCGCTGTAGACGGCCGTCGTGGAGCAGTCCAGAGGGAGGGTCCTGCCCTTCTTGGACACTTCGGCCTCCCTAGTTGGGTCAGCCTTCCTTTTCTTGTCTCCCCAGCTAGGGGGAGAACTTTCCTCTTCCTCCTCCTCGTTTTTGTGGGAGGAGGGCGCGTCGGAGTTATCGGACGATGAGTCCGATACAACGTTGCGCCGGAAACACTTTCGGGTCCCCGCGGCCTTCTTCTTGGCCTTCTTCACCGGTAACTCGTAAGGTGCCGGAACCAGCATCTTCGTCAGGAGAGCATCTGCAGGATCTTCCGGCAGGGGGGCGGGGCAATCGATCTGCTCCGTTGTCTTCACCCAGTCCTGTTAAAGGCATGGAAGGCTTAGATCCCACACATGATTAAACTGGGGCAAATGGATACCCTGTGAAATATAAAAACTTACCGGATTGGCGCGGCGCTTTGCGCTGAATCCGCGGTCCTCGGTGAGGGAAGGAGGTACCTCGGCGCCCTTGAACAGCACCCTCCAGACGTCCTCGTGCGTCGTGTCATAGAGCTCTCGCAGCGTCTGGTGCTTGGCCGGGTCGAACTCCCACAAGTTGAATACCCGTTGTTGACACGGGAGAATCCGACGGAAGAGCATGACCTGGACCACGTTGACAAGCTTGATTTTCTTGCTCATCATGTTCTTGATGCAGGTCTGGAGTCCGGTCAGCTCTACCGAGGAACCCCGGGACAAGCCCTTCTCTTTCTAGGAGGTGAGCCGTGTGGGGATTCTGGATCGGAATTCGGGGGCCGCCACCCAGTTGGTGTCGCGCGGCTCGGTGATGTAGAACCACCCCGATTGCCACCCCTTTATGGTCTCCACATAGGAGCCTTCAAGCCAGGTGACATTAGGCATCTTGTCCACCATGGCGCCTCCGCACTCCCTTGCTGGCCGACCACCACCTTCGTTTAACATTGAAGGTCTTCAGCCACATGCCAAAATGGGGCTTGATGCGGAGGAAGGCCTCGCACACGACGATAAACGCCGAGATGTTGAGGATGAAATTGGGGGCCAGATCATGAAAATCTAGCCCGTAGTAGAACATGAGCCCGCGGATAAACGAGTGGAGAGGAAATCCCAGTCCACGGATGAAGTGGGTAAGAAAAACTACCCTCTCACGGGGTTCGGGCATAAGGATGATCTGCCCTGCATCTGGCAGCCGGTGCGTGATATCCGTGGCCAGATATCCGGCTTCCCGTAACTTTGTGATGTTCTCCTCCATGATGGAGGAGACCATCCACTTGCCTCCCACTCCGGACATGCTTGGAGTGGTTTGAGAAGAAATACGCGAACTTGGGTGCTAGAGCTCGAGTGTGCGAGAGTGAGTAAGCAGGGAGGAAGAAGGCGTGGGTGAAAAGAGTGAATCCTAATCCCTTTATAAGGGCGAAAGAGGCGATGCGCCTCCCCACTTGCCTGGCAAAATCGCTTATTCCCCAAGCACCGTAATTGATCGCGCGTTTGGATTACCCACGTCCGTATTGATGAGAATCCCGTAATAAGGGGAACACGATCTCTGCTTTGACAAGACGTGTCAATAAACCGCCTCGCGATATGTGTGGTGCTGGTTGAGAAAAACGGTTCGAATGATGACCGGGCCATGACGTGATGTCATGTTGTCAAAACGTGTTAGCAGATTAGATTTGTGGAAATATTATTCTCTCTACGGTGGTATGTGGAACCTGTTTTGCAGAATTGGACACTATCCTTGGGTCCAAAATCTTCTATGGAGTATTCGGAGGAGGAACCCGCCTAGCAATGCCGAAGACAATAATGCGCGCCGGACTCATCGCCATTGAAGCCTGGTTCAGGGGCTACTGAGGGAGTCCTGGATTAGGGGGTCTCCGAACAGCCGGACTATATCGTTTGGCCGGACTGTTGGACTATGAAGATACAAGATTGAAGACTTCGTCCCGTGTCCGGATGGGACTCTCCTTGGCGTGGAAGGCAAGCTAGGCAATACGGACATGTAGATCTCCTCCCTTGTAACTGACTCTGTGTAACCCTAGCCCCCTCCGGTGTCTATATAAACCAGAGGGGTTAGTCCGTAGGACAACATACAATGATACCATAGGCTAGCTTCTAGGGTTAGCCTCTACGATCTCGTGGTAGATCAACTCTTGTATTACTCATATCATCAAGAACAATCAAGCAGGAAGTAGGGTATTACCTCCATCAAGAGGGCCCGAACCTGGGTAAACATCTTGTCTCCTGCGTCCTATTACCTTCCGCCTTAGACGCACAGTTCGGGACCCCCTACCCAAGATCCGCCGGTTTTGACACCGACAGGTGCCCTCTCTCGCCGACTAAAAGTGTGTGTGTGTGATGGGGGGGCTGCTACTTCGCACATTGCTAGGTGAACCTCCGTGGGGGCGAGCATGCATTCATAGCTTAGGATTCCCCTCCTACCGGCACGAAGGGGGGGGGACTAGCAATACGGTGCGCTTTGTGAGATAGGTGCCACATCATAGTTGTGCATCTAGTATTTGAACATAAAACCACCCTTCATACATATATTTGGTCCACATGGAAGTGTGTTCGTATTTTGACCCTTTCCCGCGCCATTTTCGCCAAATTTATGAACAGTAGACTAGTCAGATGACGCAACAGACACGGTTCACTCACACGAACCGTGTGCCACGCAGGTGCCCCTATCACACACATCAGCATAGTACATTGGGCTCCACGAGGCTTCCCCTTCCAAAAATATCTACTCGCCTGCAGGATTTTTCTGTTTGATAACACACGGTTGTTATGTTTCGACCATGTGTGATGTTTGTTGTTCCCGCTCCCACCCGCATCCCTCGAAAATATCTGCCCGGCTCGAGAGTTTTTCTATTTCATAACACACGATTGTAATTTTGGGACCGTGTTCGATGCACCATCATCCAAATTTTCAATAGCCCCGGCATATTACTCCCGCGTTTGACTCCCACCTAGTAAAATTTTCAGTAGCCGCGTCATTTCCTCAAACACCCCCCTCCACACACCCCCCCGAAAACTCCTCGGGCGCACGCGCGCACGCACGTGCACACACACACACACACACCACAACCCCTCCCTCGCACGAAACCCTAGCAAGGTCGTCACCGACGCCGCAAGGCCTCCATTAGCAACATCAGCCGGTTTGCCAGTGCATCTTACCCACCAATATCCATACCCTAGCCACCCTGAGTTTGTTAGATGAAGCCTGCCAAATGCCCCATTTCCCACATATCCCCATCCCCATCCCCCACTGTAGAGCGTCGCAGCCAAATCCCAGCAATGCTTCCCATGGAGCTCGAGGAGCGATTGGCCCAAAAGTGGTGTATCACGACGTCTTCACCTACGTCACCGAGGTGGCCGTCGAGGAAGCTGACGACCATTACTGTCCATAGGCACTCAATCAGCGGGCGTGTGTGTGTGTGTGCGGGTATGTGTGTGTGTGTGTGATGGGGGGGACTGCTACTTCGCACTTTGCGAAGTGAACCTCCGTGAAGGCGGGCATGAGTTCATAGCTTAGGATTCCCCTCCTGCCGACACGAGGGGGGACAAGCAATACCGTGCACTTTGTGAGATAGGTGTCACATAGAAGTTGTGCATTTGGTATTTGAACATCAACCCACCCTTTTCATAATTATATTTGGTCCACATGCAAATGTGTTTGTGTTCTGGCCCTTGCCCACGTAATTTTCGCCAAATTTATGAACATTAGACTAGTCGGATGATGCAACAGATACTGTTCACTCACACTAACCGTGTGCCATGCTGGTGCCTCTATCATGCACAACAGCACAGTACATTGGGCTCCACGAGGCCTCCCCTTTCAAAAATATCTACCCGCCCGCAGGGTTTTTCTGTTTGATAACACACGGTTGTTATGTTTCGACCGTGTGTGATGTTTGTTGTTCCCGCTCCTGGTTGCATCCCTCGAAAATATCTGTCCGGCTCGAGGGTTTTTCTGTTTCATAACACACGGTTGTTATTTAGGGACCGTGTGCGATGGATCATCCAAACTTTCAATATCCCCAGTCCCGCATAGTAAAGTCTTCAGTAGCCGCATCATTTCCTCAAATACCCCCTCCACACGCACACCCCAAAAACTCCTTGGGCGCGCGCACACACATACACACACACCCCACCACCACCACCACAACCCCCCTCGCTCGAAACCCTAGAAAGGTCACTGCCGCCGCCACAAGGCCTCCATTGTCAACATCTGCCGATTTGCCCATGCAGCTTACCCACCGATCTCCATACCCAGGCCGCCCTGAGCTTCTTAGATGACGCCTGCCAAACGCCCCCTTTCCACAGATCCCCATTCCCCACTCTATAGCATCGCAGCCTAATCCCGGCTACGCTTCCCATGGAGCTCGAGGAGCGACTGGCCCAAAAGAGGTGTATCACGGCCTCTTCGCCCGACGTCGTCGAGGTGGCTGCCGAGGAAGCTGACAACCATTACTGGCCAAAGGCCCGCAATCAGTGGGCTAGAGTATGTGGGTATGTGGCGGATGCCGGCTACGACATCGAGGTCACCGACAGTGACAGCCTGATGCAGGCTATGTCACAGGTTAAGTGGCCAGCCCCAAACCCCTCGGGTTCAACCACCGTCGATCTCATCCATGGCCCCGCCACTGATCTCCTTTGGCTATCTGTCAAGAATTTGCCATCCTACATCGCCATCGAGCCCCATTTTTGTCATTTCTGAAGGACATGTTCTGCGATGTTGGCTTGGGATCCACAGCTTCCAAGTCAGACCTCATCGATGGCGACCACAAGGAGGGCACCCTCTCTGGCTCTTCCAAGGGGAAAGACCATCTGTGACATCAGGGAGGGCATCCTACAACCATGCTCTTCCAAGGGGAAGGAGCCCATCTGCGACAACATGGAGTGCACCCAGGGTCCATGCTCTTCCCATGGGAACGAGCCCATCTGTGACAAGTGAGGAAACCCATGATTTGTTTTGTCGTGCCTCTTCACAGGGGTAACCCATGATTTGTTTTGTCGAGCCCCTTTCGTAGCATCATGAGAATATGTCCAGTTTTAATTGCTATATTTGGTTGTTTGTAGTATGCCTTGTTTATTTCAGCTATTCACAATCTGATGCTCTATATGTGCAACTATTTACTGTGCGGTACATTTTCATCAATAACAATTTTAAACATACTGCTAGGAATGCATATATTTGCCTGCTATTAAGCCTGCTATAGCTAGCATATGGCTCTTTTAAAGATTTTTTGGTTGTTCGGTTGTTTGTAGTTAGCATATGTCCAGTTTCAAATGCTATCTTTGGTTGTTTGTAGTATGTCTTGTTTATTCCAGTTATTCACAACGTGATGTTCTATATGTGCAAGTATGAACTATGTTGTTCAATTTCATCAATACCAGTTTCAACAAAACCAATATGAATGACTACATTTGGTTGTTGTTAAGCTTGTTGTAGTTAACATGCCTTTCCATTTTTATTTAACAATAACCAGTGTACTTAGGCCGGCACAATACCAGTTTGAATGACTATATTTGCTTGTTGTTAAATGTTAGGCCTGTTGCAGTTAACACACCTTTCCACTTCTTGTTTTGCTTAACTAGCATGCGTAAACTTGCACACTGAAGCTATCGTTTGGAGATTATTCTGTCTGACATGGATATATTTGGTTGATGTTTAGCCTGTTGTGCTTAACATGCCTCTTGATGTACTTACACAGGACAATTTTGGGAATGACTGCTATTTTCCATCGAGGTTACTTTCATCCAATGGCTTATATACACTCACTGTTCAGGATATCGGTAGCTGGTACCATATAGGTTGGAGTGTGATAATGGGCTAATCAGTGAATCAGACTTTTAACTGAATATATCTGTAACCCATTTATCGGTAGGTTAACTAGGGTCATACTTAATACATCTGAGGCTACATAGCAACATGCATTGTACTGAATGTCTAAATATGCAATCCTAGGCTGCAACAACAACAACAACAACAACAGCAACAACAACAACAACAGCAGCAGCAGCAACAACAACAACAACAACAACAACAACAACAACAACAACAACAACAGCAACATCAGCAGCAGCAACAACAACAACAACAACAACAGCAACAACACCACCACCACCACCACCACCACCACCACCAACAACAACAACACATAGTTGTATTCCACTTATTTTTATGGCTAACCTACCATGTAGCTCGCATGTATGGAACATATATGAGAGGGAAATATATAGAACATTTAAACCTTCAATGCATGAAATTTACTAATGTTCTGTTTTGAGTGTGTGAATAGTCGATCACTTGTCTATCTGACCTACAATGCTAAACCTTGAAGGGTCTTGCTCTCCTTCTCCGATCAATCTTGAAGCATCCTCCTTTTCACGCCAATTCCATATGTTGACAAGCCCGATCCTCAATTTCGATCTAGGGTTTCTGAGAGCTAGATCAAAGGTGTCTGCGGCTAAGCGTTTGGACTTGGGAGGGGAATAAGGGTCCATGAGATATATGAAAAGGGGTTTGGATGATGGCATATTATTTTTCTACAACTAAACAAACGACTTAGATAAGTTAGTAGAATCGCATGTAGTGCATAACATAGTCGGGATTGTACAGTTTTGTACAGGATTCTATGATTTGGATCGTGACTCAACATGGATTCTACCTGATCCGGATTCATAGTGCGATTTGGATCGACATGCTTCCGTAGGGTCGTGAAGTCGTAGGATTCTAGCAGTCGAATCGGGATTGTGACTACCTTGGTCACGAGGACCTCGCGAGGTTTGCCTTGCCATGATCTCTCCGCCCCTTGTGAGCCTGCCTGGCGAGGCCGCTCCTGAGGTGGTCTTGCGTCGCCCGCCTCGCGAGGCTTGGCTCCTCGCGAGGGTCTTGAATACCTCGTCGATGAAGATGGGCCGTACAGACCTGCTAGCCCAGCCACGCCATGGGCCGCAGGTAGGCAAGTCTGGGGACCCCCGTTCCCAGAACGCCGACAGTAGCCCCGGGCCCAAGGTGCGCTTGGGCTTGGCTTCGAGGCGAAGCCAAAGGTCAAGCGCGGAGCGCCGCAGGCCCCAAAAGCCTATGGCCTCGGTTGATGGGTGGCGGTTGATTGGACGTGGGCATCTCCGCTTCCCCATGCTGCCTCGGCAACTGCCCGACTTGACAAGTCCCTGCGACATGCAAGGAAAACCATCATTACCTGTGATCGTTGGGGGCGCTGGTTGGCCTTCTCCTGCTATGAATGAGGAAGGGGCAGAGCCCCCGTCCCCCACTTCTTCCCATTCCACTTGCTTCTTCTTCCCCCGCTCTACTGCCAGTAGCAACTTCCATGGCACCGATCTGAAGGTTCTCAGCTGACGAGAAGGGAAAGATCCCCCTCGACATGCTGGCGCTGCTTCTGCTGAAGAAGAGGTCGTTCCACCATTGCGATGCTGCGGTGATGCAGGTGGTGACGAGGCCTTGGTGTGAGCGGTCTCCTCCTGGGTATTCACTGCCCTTGCACGCCCAAGCCAGGGGCTCGGGAGGAAGGAGCAACGAGCGTCGGCACGCCCACCACGACCAAGGTTGACGCGCTGCGGCGATGAGTGTTGTCGCTCCTAGATTCCATGCCGTGGGCTCCTCACGCAAGCTCGTGTTGTGGGCGGTGGTGCCCCCAAGCTCCTGGATCCGCTTCCCGTGCTTCTTCTCTGATGGGATGCCGGCGAGGGGGCCTCTCGAACTCTGGTTGTAGCATGCTGGCTGCGACGCTCCGGTGACCGGAGCAGAGGTTGAAGCAGTCTCCACCAGCAAGATCTCATGACCTGTGGCTAGGGCGAGGTCGCACGGGTTTGCCGTGCGGAGGGCGCCCTCGCGATCCACTTCGAGTACGACGGCGCCTCCACGCTGTTCTTCAAGGTCTTCAACGCGGAGGGTCGCTGCTTGGAGTGTTGCCCCGATGGGGAGCGCCAGGATGAGGCGCGCCCCGCTCGCGGCTGCTCCAGCAACAATGACTCTTGGGAGTCCAACGGTTCTCCCGAGCTCTTCGAGACTCCGGATACGAGCGACGACAGCTATGTGCCCCTAAGCTCTCGCCGCACCCGGAGCAGGGCCGCAAAGTCCTGTCGTCGATGATCTGGATGGGGTTGGCGCCGGCCTCCTGCGGGCCACTATTGATGATGGCGTCGGCCGCGAGGGTGTGTAGATAGGATTCTCCTAGGTTCTCGTCTTTTGTTCCCTGCAAGGAATCAAGAAGTGCCCCGTGGGGGCGTGTAAAGAGTCTGCAATATCTTTTGTTGATATTATCCTAATTATGGAAGCCTTGTGAGCGCAAGTCCTGTTTTGGGTCGGTCTTCCCTTTCCAATCTCACGACAGCTTGGTGCTCTACGCTGACAGGTCCCGGTCCCCAGGCAAGCTTCATCCGTCGCTGGTATGCCAGGTCACGTGCCTTGGTCAAGGCTTGGAGGTGAGTGGCCCGAGGTCCAGTAAGAGCTCCCGAGGCACGATGCTTAGGGGGTCCCCTTTAGCGCTCAAGCAGCCATGGTAAAATAAAAAAGGGAGGCGATGTTTCCGCAACAGGGGTGCGGCGAGCATGTCCCCTAGGTTCCAACGATTAGTTGATCTGAACTCGTGACTTATCTTGGCGGTCCGGGGTCGATTCTTCGTGATGCGCCAGACCTATGCGTGAATCATCCACAGCGTAGCTAGGTCAGGCCCATACGAGCCTTCCCCTTTCCTATGCTATCCTTTATGCTCTACGTCCTCAGGTCCCGGCCCTCGAGCGAGCTCAGCCGCCACTGGTATGCTAGGTCGCGTGTCGTGGTCAAGGCCAGTGGGTGAGGGCTGGAGAGCCAGTAAGAGCTCCTGAGTCGCGATGCTCAGGAGCCCCCAAGTGCAAGCGGATTACTTGGAAGAGTTGAGAGCTCGCGGTGCCGCCTGGTGTTGTCCTCGTGAGATTCCTACGAGCCAGCATAAGGAAGAACATGATCTGCTATTATGGTTACCAGCCTGCCGCTAGTTGCTCCGCGAGGGAGTGAAGGCACTAAGGGCCCGGTGAGGTGACGTGCGCGGGGCATGCCGCGAGCCAGAGCTCGACCGCTCAGGTTTTTCGACGTGGTAGGGACGGAACCGTGCACCAGCGTCGTGCCGGCGCGAGGAGGCCCTGTGGGAGGCGATGATTGAGCAGGTAGTAATCATAGGTAGATTAAACATGAGAGTAGCAAGCTTAAGTAAGTGCATGGGAGATACATGCCACTGGGTCAGGCCCGAGCGGCTTGGGGATGATGCAGCCCGAGGGATACTCCCACAAGGTAAGCTAAAGACATAAAAAGGGATACATGCCACAGGGATGGACCCATGCGGCCTGGGAATGATGCAGCCCGAGGGGCGCTCCTAGCTAAATGAACATGGAAAATGTTACATGGTTATGTTGACGAAGGAGAGTTGGGGCAGCTGAAGGTGCGCAGCGAAGGGGTTGCTCCTCACGAGCCACCGGGTCCCTGAGCCTCAGGAGGCTCTAGGGGCTCAGGTGGTTCCTCGAGGACCATCTCCATATCCATCAGGACGGCATGGTGCCTAGCCTCCTGAGCCGCTAGGATGTGCTGCAAGTTGCACTGGTAGGCGGATGACATGCTCGGCAGGCCGAAGGGCATGCGAATGTAGCTGTGCGGTGGGCCCTCGCAGCGTCCCATGCCCGAAGGCCAGAAAATCTCCTGAGAAGCAACACTGTTGAGCCCTGGAATGTCGATGCAAACGCACAGCCCGACACCCTCGCCTAGATGGGAAGCTGCGCCTCGTGAGCGGCGATCGCCGCGCATGGCCCTTGCGTCTTGCAATTCCTGGGTGGTCTTGGTGATGAACTCCTGAACGGTGGGCGATCCTTGCCCGGTGCCCTCCTGAGGGCAACGTGTCATGAAGCACGCCTCCAAGTGGTGCCTGATACGTCTCCAACGTATCTATAATTTTTGATTGTTCCATGCTATTATATTATCTGTTTTGGATATTTATGGGCTTTATTATACACTTTTACATGATTTTTGGGACTAACCTATTAACCCAGAGCCAAGTGCCAGTTTCTGTTTTTCCCTTGATTTAGAGTATCGTAGAAAAGGAAAATCAAACAGAGTCCAATTGACCTGAAACTTCACGGAACTTATTTTTGGAACGGAAGCAACCCAGTAGACTTGGAGTGCACGTCAGGGGATCAACGAGGAAGCCACGAGGTAGGGGGGCGCGCCCACCCCCCTGGGCGCGCCCTCCACCCTCGTGGGCCCCTCGTGGCTTCCCTCGTGGCTCCCCTTATGTACCTCTTCCCCCTATAGATACCCATATACCCTAAAACGATCGGGGAGCAAAATAGATCGGGAGTTCCGCCGCCAGAAGCCTCCGTAGCCGCCAAAAGCCAATCTAGACCCATTCTGGCACCCTGCCGGAGGGGGGAATCCCTCTTCGGTGGCCATCCTAATCATCCCGGTGCTCTCCATGACGAGGAGGGAGTAGTTCTCCCTCGGGGCTGAGGGTATGTACCAGTAGCTATGTGTTTGATATTTCTCTCTCTCGTGTTCTTGAGTTGATTCGATCTTGATGTATCGCTAGCTTTGCTATTATAGTTGGATCTTATGTTTGTTCTCCCCCTCTACTCTCTTGTAATGGATTCAGTTTTCCCTTTGAAGTTATCTTATCGGATTGAGTCTTTAATGATTTGAGAACACTTGATGTATGTCTTGCCGTGCATATCTGTGGTGACAATGGGATATCACGTGATTCACTTGATGTATGTTTTGGTGACCAACTTGCGGGTTCCGCCCATGAACTTATGCATAGGGGTTGGCACACATTTTCGTCTTGATTCTCCGGTAGAAACTTTGGGGCACTCTTTGAGGTTCTATGTGTTGGTTGAATAGATGAACCCGAGATTGTATGATGCATATCGTATAATCATACCCACGGATACTTGAGGTGACATTGGAGTATCTAGGTGACATTAGGGTTTTGGTTGATTTGTGTCTTAAGGTGTTATTATAGTACGAACTCTAGGGTTGTTTGTGACACTTATAGGAATAGCCCAACAGATTGATTGGAAAGAATAACTTTGAGGTGGTTTCGTACCCTACCATAATCTCTTCGTTTTTTCTCCGCTATTAGTGACTTTGGAGTGACTCTTTGTTGCATGTTGAGGGATTGTTATATGATCAAACCATGTTATTATTGCTGAGGGAACTTGCACTAGTGAAAGTATGAACCCTAGGCCTTGTTTCAACGCATTGCAATACCGTTTACGCTCACTTTTATCATTAGTTACCTTGCTGTTTTTATATTTTCAGATTACAAAAACCTATGTCTATCATCCATATACCACTTGTATCACCATCTCTTCGCCGAACTAGTGCACCTATACAATTTACCATTGTATTGGGTGTGTTGGGGACACAAGAGACTCTTTGTTATTTGCTTGCAGGGTTTCTTGAGAGAGACCATCTTCATCCTACGCCTCCTACAGATTGATAAACCTTAGGTCATCCACTTGAGGGAAATTTGCTACTATCCTACAAACCTCTGCACTTGGAGGTCCAACAACATCTAGAACAAGAAGGTTGTGTAGTAGACATCAAGCTCTTTTCTGGCGCCGTTGCCGGGGAGGTGAGTGCTTGAAGGTATATCTTTAGATCTTGCTCGAATCTTTTTGTTTCTTGTTTTAGCACTAGTTTAGTTTATAAAAGAAAACTAAAAATGGAATTGAGTTTGTCTCATACGCTTCATCTTTTTAATATCTTTCGTGAGTATGATGGTAAGGAAAATTGTGCAAAAGTGTTAGAAGAAGAATGCATTAAAATGTTGAGACTAAATCTTTTAATGATGGGCATGATTGCAATGTTGTTAGTATGAACTCCTTGAATATCCATGGTACTAATGATGATCGCACTAGTCATGATGAAAATATCTCTTATAAGCATGTCGTTTTTTGTGGAGTATATTGGGTTTGCAAGTACACACCAAATAGGGAAGATAGATATTGCAAGAGGCATAAGTGCTTGGAAACTAAATGGTTGCAAGAAAGGCTAGATGCTTGTGCTGAAAATTTAAATTTTCTGAGCCATACTTGTGAACTTTGCTATGAACGTGATCATTTTAGTACTCAATGCAAATTGTTTCATGATCGTATTGTGTCCAAAAATTGTAATGATTTGATTTCCCTTGCACATCATAATGAACTTAGTTTTCTCTTGGGTTATGAAGAAATGAAACGTATTACTAAGGATATTCCAAAATTTTCCCTTGATAAAGTTCTTCATTTTGATCTAGAGGAAATTTATATGTATTATGCGGAGAATTGCATTGAAAATCCTTATATTGCCAACTACATAAAGAAAAGAAAACAAATAGAAGATGAAGAGAATACTAATGAAAGGGAAGAGACTTCCCAATACCCTCCTATTATTTCTTATGATGAATCAGGTAACGAGGAGGAGCCTCCTATTCAACAAATCTCATTAATAAGGAGCTCCAAAAAGAGGATTGAACCCACACATGATGTGGTGAAGAAGAAGAAAAGAAAAAGGAAGAGAGGTAAAAACATATCTCCCCCAAATAATGCTGATCCTATTACTATTATGCCTCATGAAAATGTAATTGTGGACGATAATGATACTTCTTATGATCTTGAAAATATTTTTGGCACTTGCTTGGAAGAATATGATAATTGCTATAATATTGGTGCTATCCATACTATTAATGATGAGAGTGATTATGCTTATGATATGAAAAGGCCCAAGCTTGGGGACGCTATGTTTAATGAAGATGATGTTTTCGAGAATATATTTGCTGCAATTAATGTTTGTCCCAAGCTTGGAGAAGCTATGTTTAATGAAGATGATATTTTTAGTCTCCCAAGTTTTGATATGAAAATTTATAATGATGATAGCATGCCTCCTACTTATGATGATTATATTGATGAAAGTGGGTTTGAGGTCATGACTTTATTTAGTGATGATTCCACTATCTTGGAAGAGGTTTCAATGGATTATGATGAGAACAAAGTTGCTACTTATGATAATTATTGTGATGATACATATGCTATAAAAAGTAGTGATGATTATATTTATAAAAAAATTCATGACTATGATTACCCTTTTTTTGAACATTACTCTTTTAATGTGGAAACAATTTATAGTATTCGAGTTTCTTATGATACTTCCACTATTCCGAATGAGGAGAATCTTGCTTATGTGGAGAGTAGTAAAATTTTCTATGCTTGTAGATCATGAAAAGAATGATTTAGGTGATGGTTATATTGTTGAATTCATTCACGATGCTACTGAAAATTATTATGAGGGAGGAATATATGCTTGTAGGAATTACAATAATATCAAGTTTCCTCTCTATGTGCTTAAAGTTTTGAAGTTATGCTTGTTTTACCTTCCTATGCAAGTTGATTCTTGTTCCCACAAGTTGTTTGCTCACAAAATCCATATGCATAGGAAGTGGGTTAGACTTAAATGTGCAACTCATATTCTTCATGATGCTCTCTTTATGTTACAATTCTTATCTTTTATGTGAGCATCATTGAAATCATCATGCCCAGCTAGGGGCGTTAAACGATAGCGCTTGTTGGGAGGCAACCCAAATTTATTTTGTTCCTTGCTTTTTTCTCCTGTTTAGTAATAGATAATTCATATAGACTCTGTTTAGATGTGGTTTTATGTTTTAATTAGTTTTTGTGACAAGTAGAACCTTTAGGAAAACTTGGGTGAAGTCTTTGCGATCATGCTGTAAAAAACAGAAACTTTAGCGCTCACGAGAATTGCTGCCATTTTTTATTGGGGAGTGATATTTAGTTAATTATTATTTCAAATGATTAATAGACAAATTCCTCAGGTCCAACAATTTAATTTAGAATTTTATGAGTTCCAGAAGTGGTCGAAACCTACAGATTACTACAGACTGTTCTGTTTTTGACAGATTCTGTTTGCATCGTGTTGTTTGCTTATTTTGATGAATCTATGAGTTGTATCGGAGGGTATGAATCATAGAGAAGTTGGAATACAGTAGATATTACACAAATATGAATTTATAATGAGTTCATTACAGTACCTTATGATGGTGATTTATTTTCTTATACTAACGGAGCTTACGAGTTTTCTGTTAAGTTTTGTGTTGTGAAGTTTTCAAGTTTTGGGTAAAGATTCGATGGATTATGGAATAAGGATTGGCAAGAGCCTAATCTTGGGGATGCCCAAGGCACCCCAAGGTAATATTCAAGGACAACCAAAAGCCTAAGCTTGGGGATGCCCCAGAAGGCATCCCCTATTTCGTCTTGTTCATCGGTAACTTTACTTGGAGCTATATTTTTATTCACCACATGATATGTTCTTTGCTTGGAGCATCATTTTATTTTGTTTTTCTTGCTGTTTGAATAAAATACCAAGATCTGAAATTCTTAAATGTTAGAGAGTCTTCACATAGTTGCATAATTATTCTACTACTCATTGATCTTCACTTATATCTTTCGGAGTAGTTTGTCATTTGCTCTGGTGCTTGACTTATATCTTTTTAGAGCATGGTGGTGGTTTTATTTTGAAGAAATAGATGAATTCTTGTGCTTCACTTATATTATTTTGAGAGTCTTAAATAGCATGGTAATTTTCTTAAATAATCCTAATATGCTAGGCATCCAAGAATAGTAAAAACTTTCTTATGAGTGTGTTGAATACTAAGAGAAATTTGATGCCTGATGATTGTTTTGAGTTATGGAGGTAGTGATATTAAAGTTGTGCTAGTTGAGTAGTTGTGAATTTGAGAAATACTTGTGTTGAAGTTTGCAAGTCCCGTAGCATGCATGTATGGTAAACGTTATGAAACAAATTTGGAACATGAGGTGTTCTTTGATTGTCTTCCTTATGAGTGGCAGTCGGGGACGAGCGATGGTCTTTTCCTACCAATCTACCCCCCTAGGAGCATGCGCGTAGTGCTTGGTTTTTGATGACTTGTAGATTTTTGCAATAATTATATAAGTTCTTTATGACTAATGTTGAGTCCATGGATTATACGCACTCTCACCCTTCCATCATTGCTAGCCTCTTCGGTACCGTGCATTGCCCTTTCGCACAATGAGAGTTGGTGCAAACTTCTCCGGTGCATCCAAACCCCGTGATATGATACACTCTTTCACACATAAACCTCCTTATATATTCCTCAAAACAGCCACCATACCTACCTATTATGGCATTTCCATAGCCATTCCGAGATATATTGCCATGCAACTTTCCACCGTTCCGTTTATTATGACACGCATCATCATTGTCATATTGCTTTGCATGATCATGTAGTTGACATCGTATTTGTGGCAAAGCCACCGTTCATAATTTTTCATACATGTCACTCTTGATTCATCGCAATCCCGGTACACCGCCAGAGGCATTCATATAGAGTCATACTTTGTTATAGTATCGAGTTGTAATCATTGAGTTGTAAATAAATAGAAGTGTGATGATCATCATTTTATAGAGCATTGTCCCAAGTGAGGAATAAAAAAAGAGAAAGGCCATAAAAAAGGAGAAGCCCCAAAAAATGAGAGAAAAAGAGAGAAGGGACAATGCTACTATCCTTTGCCACACTTGTGCTTCAAAGTAGCACCATAATCCTCATGATAGAGAGTCTCTTGTTTTGTCACTTTCATATACTAGTGGGAATTTTTCATTATAGAACTTGGCTTGTATATTCCAAAAATGGGCCTCCTCAAGTGCCGGGGTACTAATCCACGAGCACCTATGGGACCGGCGGACGGAGTCCCTTTCGGTTCGGCGGGGGCGAGGGTCGCACGAAGAGCGGATCGAGGCGAAGCACACGAGCAGTTTACCCAGGTTCGGGCCGCACGGATGCGTAAAACCCTACTCCTGCTTTGTGGTTTGTATTGAGTTCTTGCTCGGGAGCGCGGAGTGCTACAGTACACCCCAGCAGCTAACGAGACCGAGCATGAGTGTTCTCCTCCTCTGAACCGAACCCCCTCTACGTTGCACATGGGCCTCCTTTTATATGCTCAAGGGGTCACCGACAGGTGGCAACGTAGACAAGGGTAAAAATGGAAAGGTGCTGTGGTTGGTACAGCTACCTGCTACAGTGCATCATACCTAACCCTGGCGGCAGGGGACAAGGGCATTAAATGCCCGTCTGCGTCACCTAAATAGTGCAAAAGGGACCGTCAGGGACGCCACCGCTCGCCACGATGGCAATCTTGTCAGCGCCGCTTGCCACCACGCGCCGCTGGCTGCACAGGCCCCCGCCACGTACGCCTGGAAGGGTCCCAGAGCGACACGTTGGTGGATGTGCTGGAGCGCGGGCACAGAGTGGTGGCTTGCCGCGGCAAGCGCCTTGCCGCGGTCGTTGTCTTGTCGCGTCCGGGAGCTTGTCACTCACCGGGCCTTGCCGGGACGCGTGGCGCATCGCGGCAAGTTCCTTGAGATGCCTTGGTTGGCCTTCCCGGCAAGCTCCTCTTGCTGGGGTCTTGAGATGCCTTGGTTGGCCTTCCCAGCAAGCTCCTCTTGCCGGGGTCTTGAGATGCCTTGGTTGGCCTTCCCGGCAAGCTCCTATTGCCGGGGTCTTGTCTACTTGGCTTGGATACTTTGTCCTTGAATGGCTCTAAAGGAACCACGGAGGACCTTGGCGGTCACCCGGCAAGCCTTGCCGCGGGATGCTGCGACTGCCCGTGCACAAGTTCGGGATACTAGGGTACCCCTACTCTAGTACACCGACATCAAGTGCCCTAGGTCTTCATGAGCAAGCAAGTTGGATGCACACCCACTTAGTTTCTTTTGTTGAGCTTTCATACATTTATAGCTCTAGTGCATCCGTTGCATGGCAATCCCTACTCCTTGCATTAACATCAATCGATGGGCATCTCCATAGCTCATTGATTAGCCTCGTTGATGTGAGACTTTATCTTTTTTGTCTTCTCCACATAACCCCCATCATCATATTCTATTCCACCCATAGTGCTATATCCATGGCTCGTGCTCATGTATTGCGTGAAGGTTTATAAAGTTTGAGATTACTAAAGTATGAAACAATTGCTTGGCTTGTCATCGGGGTTGTGCATGATGAGAGCATTCTTGTGTGACAAAAATGGAGCATGACTAAACTATATGATTTTGTAGGGATGAACTTTCTTTGGCCATGTTATTTTGAGAGGACATAATTGCTTAGTTAGTATGCTTGAAATATTATTATTTTTATGTCAATATGAACTTTTATCTTGAATCTTTCGGATCTGAATATCCATACCATAATTAAGAAGAATTACATTGAAATTATGCCAAGTAGCCTTCCACATCAAAAATTCTGTTTTTATCATTTACCTACTCGAGGACGAGCATGAATTAAGCTTGGGGATGCTGATACGTCTCCAACGTATCTATAATTTTTTATTGTTCCATGCTATTATATTATCTCCTTTGGATATTTATGGGCTTTATTATACACTTATACATGATTTTTGGGACTAACCTATTAACCTAGAGCCCAGTGCCAGTTTCTGTTTTTCCCTTGATTTAGAGTATCGCAGAATAGGAAAATCAAACGGAGTCCAATTGACCTGAAACTTCACGGAACTTATTTTTGGAACGGAAGCAACCCAGTAGACTTGGAGTGCACGTCAGGGGGTCAACGAGGAAGCCATGAGGCAGGGGGGGCGCCCACCCCCTGGGCACGCCCTCCACCCTCGTGGTCCCCTCGTGGCTCCCCTTATGTACCTCTTCCCCCTATATATACCCATATACCCTAAAACGATTGGGGAGCACAATAGATCGGGAGTTCCTCCACCAGAAGCCTCCGTAGCCGCCAAAAGCCAATCTAGACCCGTTCCGGCACCCTGCCGGAGGGGGGAATCCCTCTCCGGTGGCCATCCTAATCATCCCGGTGCTCTCCATGACGAGGAGGGAGTAGTTCTCCCTCGGGGCTGAGGGTATGTACCAGTAGCTATGTGTTTGATCTCTCTCTCTCTCTCTCGTGTTCTTGAGGTGATTCGATCTTGATGTATCGTGAGCTTTGCTATTATAGTTGGATCTTATGTTTCTTCTCCCCCTCTACTCTCTTGTAATGGATTGAGTTTTCCCTTTGAAGTTATCTTATCGGATTGAGTCTTTAATGATTTGAGAACACTTGATGTATGTCTTGCCGTGCGTATCTGTGGTGACAATGGGATATCACGTGATTCACTTGATGTATGTTTTGGTGACCAACTTGCGGGTTCCGCCCATGAATTTATGCACAGGGGTTGGCACATGTTTTCGTCTTGATTCTCCGGTAGAAACTTTGGGGCACTCTTTGAGGTTCTATGTGTTGGTTGAATAGATGAATCTGAGATTGTGTGATGCACATCGTATAATCATACCCACGGATACTTGAGGTGACATAGGAGTATCTAGGTGACATTAGGGTTTTGGTTGATTTGTGTCTTAAGGTGTTATTCTAGTACGAACTCTAGGGCTGTTTGTGACACTTATAGGAATAGCCCAACGGATTGATTGGAAAGAATAACTTTGAGGTGGTTTCTTACCCTACCATAATCTCTTCATTTGTTCTCCGCTATTAGTGACTTTGAAGTGACTCTTTGTTGCATGTTGAGGGATTGTTATATGATCAAACCATGTTATTATTGTTGAGAGAACTTGCACTAGTGAAAGTATGAACCCTAGGCCTTGTTTCAACGCATTGCAATACCGTTTACGCTCACTTTTATCATTAGTTACCTTGCTGTTTTTATATTTTCATATTACAAAAACCTATGTCTATCATCCACATACCACTTGTATCACCATCTCTTCGCCGAACTAGTGCACCTATACAATTTACCATTGTATTGGGTGTGTTGGGGACAGAAGAGACTCTTTGTTATTTGCTTGCAGGGTTGCTTGAGAGAGACCATCTTAATCCTACGCCTCCTATGGATTGATAAACCTTAGGTCATCCACTTGAGGGAAATTTGCTACTGTCCTACAAACCTCTGCACTTGGAGGCCCAACAACGCCTACAAGAAGAAGGTTGTGTAGTAGACATCAATGCCCAAGCGCTTCCCTCGTGATGTGGGCAAGGTATGAGGCCTTCCAGAAGAAAGCCCCCGAGCTCTGCCCGAGAAGGGCGCTAGGCGCGCCATCCTATGCGATGGAGGGAGGGGCCCTGGGAGTGGGTTCTGATCCTGACGAGGCTCCGGCTGTGACGCTACCCTCCCGAGGTCCTGCACGGCGCATCCTCTTCTTCTTCTTGGGGATGACCACAGGAGGGCCCTTGCCCTTGCTGTCGGGGTCATCGATTGCTGTAGCTTGGAAGGCACGCTTGTCGGTGTCAAAACCGGCGGATCTCGGGTAGGGCGTCTCGAACTGCGCGTCTAAGGCGGACGGTAACAGGAGGCAGGGGACACAATGTTTACCCAGGTTCGGGCTCTCTCGATGGAGGTAATCCCCTACTTCCTGCTTAATTTATCTTCATGATATGAGTATTACAAGAGTTGATCTACCACGAGATCGTAGAGGCTAAACCCTAGAAGCTAGCCTATGATTATGATTGTTTTTGTCCTACGGACTAAACCCTCTGGTTTATATAGACACCGGAGGGGGCTAGGGTTACACAGAGTCGGTTACAAGGGAGGAGATCTACATATCCGAATTGCCAAGCTTGCCTTCCACGCAAAGGAGAGTCCCACCCGGACACGGGACGAAGTCTTCAATCTTGTATCTTCATAGTCCAACAGTCCGGCCAAAGTATATAGTCCGGCTGTCCGAGGACCCCCTAATCCAGGACTCCCTTAGTAGCCCCTGAACCAGCCTTCAATGACGATGAGTCCGGCACGCAGATTGTCTTCGGCATTGCAAGGCGGATTCCTTCTCTGAATACTCCATAGAAGATTTTGAACACAAGGATCGTGTCCGGCTCTGCAAAATAAATTCCACATACCACCGTAGAGAGCATATTATTACAAAAATCTAATCTGCTGACCACTTTTTATAATGTGACGTCCTGCCATGGTCCGGTCATTACGAACCGTTTTCCCTGCCTGCCACGGCACGTGTTGCGAGGCGGTTTTATTGGCACGTCTTGTTGAAGCAGAGATCGTGTTCCCCTTATCACAAGATTCTCATCAATACGGGTATGGGTAACCCAACCGTGCCATCAATCGCGGCGTTTGGGGAATAAGAGATTTTATGGGGCAAGTAGGGAGACACTCAGTTCCTTCCGCCATTATAAAGGGACAAGGATTCCTCTTTTTCACCCACGCCTTATTCTTCCCCTGCCCATCCATTCTCGCGCACTCCAGCTCCAACGCCCAAGTTCTCATTTTCTCTGCAGAGCCATTCCAAACATGTCCAGAGCGGGAGGCAAGTGGATGGTCTCCTCCATTACGGAGGAGAACATTACGAAGCTCTGGGAAGCCGCATACCTGGCCACAGACATCGCACACCGGCTCCCAGACGCGGGGCAGATCATCCCTACTCCAGAACCCCAAGAGAGGGTTGTATTCCTCACCCACTTCGTCCGCGGACTGGGATTTCCCCTCCACCCATTTGTCCGTGGGCTCATGTTCTACTACGGGCTGGACTTCCATGATCTGGCCCCCAATTTCATCCTCCACATCTCGGCGTTTATCATCGTGTGCGAGTCCTTCCTCCGCATCAAGCCCCACTTCGGCCTGTGGCTGAAGACCATCAATGTGAAACCGAAGGTGGTGGTAGGCTAGCAAGCGGAGTGTGGATGCGCCATGGTGGGCAAAATGCCCAACGTCACCTGGCTCGAAGGCTCCTATGTGGAGACCGTGAATGGGTGGCAATCGGGGTGGTTCTACATCACCGAGCCGCGGGACACCAACTGGGTGGTGGCCCCCGAATTTTGATCCGGCATCCCCACATCGCTCACCTCCTGGAAAGAGAAGGGCCTATCCTGGGGTTCATCGGTAGAGCTGACCGGACTCTAGAACTGTGTTAAAAATATGATAAGCAAGAAAATCAAGCTTGTCAACGTGGTCCAGGTCATGCTTGATGACCCACAAGTATAGGGGATCTATCATAGTCATTTTGATAAGTAAGAGTCTCGAATCCAACGAGGAGCAGAAGGAAATGATAGTAAGAGTGTCGGTTTCCAGCAAGGTATTCTCTGCAAGTACTGAAATAAGTGGTAACAGATAGTTTTGTGATAGGATAATTGGTAACGAGCAACAAGTAACAAAAGTAAATAAAGTGCAGCAAGGTGGCCCAATCCTTTTGTAGCAAAGGACAAGCCTGGACAAACTCGTATATGATGTAAAGCACTCCCGAGGACACATGGGAATATCGTCAAGCTAGTTTTCATCATGTTCATATGATTCGCGTTCGGTACTTTGATAATTTGGTATGTGGGTGGACCGGTGCTTGGGTGCTGCCCTTACTTGGACAATCATCCCACTTATGATTAACCTCTATTGCAAGCATCCGCAACTACAACAAATGTATTAAGGTAAACCTAACCATAGCATGAAACATATGGATCCAAATCAGCCCCTTACGAAGCAACGCATAAACTAGGGTTTAATCTTCTGTCACTCTAGCAATCCATCATCTACTTATTACTTCCCAATGCCTTCCTCTAGGCCCAAACAATGGTGAAGTGTCATGTAGTCGACGTTCACATAACACCACTAGAGGAGAGACAACATACATCTCATCAAAATATCGAACGAATACCAAATTCATATGACTACTAATAGCAAGACTTCTCCCATGTCCTCAGGAACAAAAGTAACTACTCACAAAGCATAAACATGTTCATAATCAGAGGGGTATTAATATGCATATAGGATCTGAACATATGATCTTCCACCAATTATACCAACTAGCATCAACTATAAGGAGTAATTAACACTACTAGCAACCTACTAGCACCAATCCCAGACTTAGAGACAAGAATTGGATACAAGAGATGAACTAGGGTTTTGATATGAGATGGTGCTGATGAAGATGTTGATGGGCCCTCTTCCGATGAGAGCAGCATTGGTGATGACGATGGCGATGATTTCCCCCTCCGGGAGGGAAGTTTCCCCGGCAGAACAGCTCCGCCAGAGCCCTAGATTGGATCCGCCAAGGTTCCGCCTCGTGGTGGCGGAGTTTCGTCCGAGAAGATGGCTTATGATTTTTTTTCCCATCGAAAGACTCCATATAGCAGAAGATGGCCATCGGAGGGCCACCAGCGGGCCCATGAGGTAGGGGCGCCCCCACCCTCGTGGGCAGGGTGTGGCCCCCTGGTGAAGTTCGTGCACTCAGTATTTTTTTTATATTCTAAAAATGACTTCCGTGAAGTTTCAGTACTTTTGGAGCTGTGCAGAATAGGTCACTAATATTTGCTCCTTTTCCAGCCCAGAATCCCAGCTGCCGGCATTCTCCTTCTTTATGTAAACCTTGTAAAATAAGAGAGAATAGGCATAAGTATTGTGACATAATGTGTAATAACAGCCCATAATGCAATAAATATTGATATAAAAGCATGATGCAAAATGGACGTATCAACTCCCCCAAGATTAGACCTCGCTTGTCCTCAAGCAAAAAGCCGAAATCGAAAAATATGTCCACATGTTTAGAGATAGAGGTGTCGATAAAAATAAAATACGGACATGAGGGCATCATGATCATTCTTAGAACAACAACTCATATAATTCTTGTCATATAATTTCTTGTGCTAGAGTAATAATTCAATCACAGTCTCAAGTATGAATAGTGAACTTCATTGAAAACTAACAAACTATAATATCAATCATTGGAGCAATTGCAATTTATCATAACATAGGAAAGAGTCAATGTATAAGAGCTTTTCAGCAAGTCCACATACTCAACTATCATATAATCTTTCACAATTGCTGACACTCATGCAATACTTATGGATATGGAGTTTTAATAGGACACAGAGAAAGATAGGGGCTTATAGTTTTGCCTCCCAACGTTTTAACTCAAGGGTAATGTCAACAATAATAGTTCATGAAAACTCACATCCGATTAGCCATATATACCAGGATCTTTCCAACATATTCTGCTTGCCAAAGGATAAAACGTAAAAAGGAAGGGTGAAGATCACCATGACTCTTATGCAATTTAGGAGATAAAGGTAAAAGATAGGCCCTTCGCAGAGGGAAGTAGAGGTTGTCATGCTCTTTTATGGTTGCATGCACGAAATCTTAATGCGAAAGAACGTCACTTTATATTTCCACTTGTGATATGGACTTTATTATGCAGTCTGTCGCTTTTATTACTTCCATATCACACGATCTTATAAAGCTTATTTCCTCCACACCAATCAATCATACACATTTAGAGAGCAATTTTTTTATTGCTTGCACCGATGAAAACTTACTTGATGGATCTTACTCAATCCACGGGTAGATATGGTGGACTCTTATGGTAAGACTGGTTTAAGGGTATTTGGAAGCACAAGTAGTATCTCTACTTGGTGCAATGAATTTGGCTAGCATGAGGGGGAAACGCAAGCTCATCATGTTGGAAGATCCAAGACAATATAATTCATCTCAGATGTAAGAAAACATAACCCATTACGTTGTCTTCCTTGTCCAATGTCAACTCTTTAGCATGTCATATTTTAATGAGTTCTCACAATCATAAAAGATGTCCAAGATAGTATATTTATATGTGAATACCTTCTTTATTACTTCCTATTAATTGCAACGATGACCAAAACTGTGTTTGTCAACCCTCAACAACTTTTATTCATCATACTCTTTCTATGTGAGCTCATTACTCTCCATAAGACTCACATCATCACTTTGTTTCTTTTTATTTCTTTCTCTTTTCTTTTATTCACTTATGATCATGGCAAAAGAATCAAGCCCTTGACTCAACACTAATCTTTATTATATAGCTCACGGACTCAATTACATAAAAGGATAATAAAGCAAAACTCACAACTAGATCATACTAAGAACTTTTATTCTATTAGATCAAGATATTACCAAAAGGATCGAACTAAGAAAAACGGTAAAGATAAAAGTGATGGTGATACGATACCGGGGCACTCCCCCAAGCTTGGTAGTTGCCAAGTGGAGTGCCCATACCATGTGATTATGTCTCCTTTGTTGGTGAAGAAGGTGGGGATGTTGATTATGGATAGTCGCACATTGAGCATAGGAGGTCTTCTAACTTGCGGGTAATGCCCTTGAGTGTGATGATGTGCTCCTTCAACAAAATATTTTCACGTGTGAGATACTTATTTTGTATACGAGCTAACTCAATCATCTTGAAAGCTTCGATTTCTGTTGGGGTAAGAAGATTGTGATCCAGTTGAAGGGTGTCTTCTGTTACCGGAACTTGGTCCTCCATGGCCTTCTTGATCCCTTCATCCTTGTTGATCTCCATGGGTTCTTATCTCTTCATCTCTATCTTCATTATCCAAGCATCGTTGCCCTCGTGGTTGGAGGAGGAGGGAGATGACATAGTGTCTGGCCTTGACAACCTTGACAGAAAACAGCTCGAAACAAATACATGAGATTTTTGCGTGATACGGGAGTCAAAACCTCCGGGAGATTATATAATGAATTTTTACCGACCAAAATACGTGTCATGTACGAAAACGGAGTCCGGAGAGCACACGAGGTGCCCACGAGGTAGGGGGGTGCGCCCTCCACCCTCGTGGAGGCCTCGTGTCCTTCCCAGACTGCTACTTATTTTTCTATTTTTCTATATATTCCAAAACAGATAAATATTGCCTTAAAAATTGTTTTGGAGTCGGTTTACTTACCGTACCACATACTCCCTCCATTTTTATTTACTCTGCATATTAGAGTTGACTGAAGTCAAACTTCGTAAAGTTTGACCAAGTTTATAGAAAACAATATAGACATTTATCATAATAAATCTATACGATGTGAAAGTACATTTAATAATAAATCTAATGTTGTTGATTTGTTATTGTATATCTTAATATTTTTGTATATAAACTTGGTCAAAGTTTGTAAAGCTTGACTTTGACCAAAGCTAATATGCGAACTAAATAAAAATGGAGGGAGTACCTATTCCTTTTTGGAGTCTGAAACATTCCAGAAAGTGTCCCTTATGTATTCCTCCGGGGTTACAGTTTCAATAATATTGGTTTCAACATTTATGGGATTACCTGAGATATAATGTTTGATTCTTTGACCGTTCACCACCTTCGGATTTGTGCCTTCGAAGTTGTTGATTTTTATGGCACCGGAACGGTAGACCTCCTCAATAACGTAAGGACCTTCCCATTTAGAGAGAAGTTTCCCTGCAAAAAATCTTAAACGAGAGTTGTATAGCAATACATAATCACCTACATTAAACTCATGCTTTTGTATTCTTTTGTCATGCCATCTTTTAACCTTTTCACTATACAACTTGGCATTTTCGTAGGCTTGGGTTCTCCATTCATCTAGTGAACTAATATCAAATAACCTCTTCTCACCGGCAAGTTTAAAATCATAATTAAGTTCTTTAATATCCCAATAAGCCTTGTGTTCTAGTTCGAGAGGTAAGTGACATGCTTTTCCATAGACCATTTTATACGGAGACATACCCATAGGATTTTTATATGCAGTTCTATAGGCCCATAATGCATAATCAAGTTTCTTGGACCAATTCTTTCTAGACCTATTAACAGTCTTTTGCAAAATTAATTTGAGTTCTCTATTACTCAATTCTACTTGACCACTAGACTGAGGATGATAAGGAGATGCAATTCTATGATTAACATCATATTTAGCAAGCATTTTACGGAAAGCACCATGAATAAAATGTGAACCACCATCAGTCATTAAATATCTAGGGACTCCAAATCTTGGAAAAATAACTTCTTTAAGCATTTTAATAGAAGTGTTATGATCATCACTACTAGTTGGAATAGCTTCTACCCACTTAGTAACGTAATCAACAGCAACTAAAATATGTGTATATCCATTAGAGGAAGGAAAGGGTCCCATATAGTCAAAGCCCCAAACATCAAATGGTTCAATAACAAGTGAATAATTCATAGGCATTTCTTGACGTCTACTAATATTACCAATTCTTTGACATTAATCACAAGATAAGACAAACTTACGGGCATCCTTGAAGAGAGTAGGCCAATAAAAACCAGATTGCAGTACCTTATGTGTAGTTCTATCTCCAGCATGGTGTCCTCCATAAGCTTCGGAGTGACACTTGCGTAGGATCTTTTCCTGTTCATGCTCAGGTACACAACGTCTAATAACACCATCTACTCCTTCTTTATAAGGATGTTGGTCATCCCAAAAGTAATGCCTCAAATCATAGAAGAACTTTTTCTTTTGTTGGTACGTGAAACAAGGTGGTATAAACTTAGCAACAACGTAATTAGCAAAATCAGCATACCATGGAGCGGTATGAGAAGCATTTATGACATTAATTTCTCATTAGGAAAGCTATCATCAATAGGTAGTGGGTCATCAAGCACATTTTCTAACCTAGACAAGTTGTCTCTAACGGGGTTCTCAGCTCCTTTTCTATCAACAATATGCAAATCAAATTCTTGTAGCAAGAGAATCCATCTAATAAGTCTAGGTTTAGCATCTTTCTTTTCCATAAGATATTTAATAGCAGCATGATCAGTGTGAATAATTACTTTAGAATCAACAATATAGGGTCTGAACTTATCACAAGCAAATACAACTGCTAAGAATTCTTTTTAAGTAGTAGCATAATTTCTTTGCGCATTGTCTAGAGTTTTACTAGCATATTGAATAACATTTAGTTTCTTATCAACTCTTTGTCCTAGAACAGCACCTACAGCATAATCACTAGCATCACACATAATTTCAAAGGGTAGATTCCAATCAGGTGGCTGAGCAATAGGTGCAGAGATCAATGCTTTCTTAAGTATTTCAAATGCTTCTACACAATCATCATAAAAACAAATGGTATATCTTTTTGTAATAAATTAGTCAGAGGCCGAGAATTTTTGAGAAGTCCTTAATGAACCTCCTATAAAAACCGGCATGTCCAAGGAAACTTCTTATACCTTTGATGTCCTTGGGACATGGCATCTTTTCAATATCATCAACCTTGGCTTTATCAACTTCAATACCTCTTTCAGAAACTTTATGCCCCAAGACAATACCTTCATTAACCATAAAGTGACACTTTTCCCAATTCAAGACAAGATTAGTTTCTTCACATCTCTGCAAACCTCGATCAAGGTTGCTCAAGCAATCATCAAAAGAAGATCCATAGACGGAAAAGTCGTCCATGAAAACCTCACAAATCTTTTCAAAAAAGTCAGAGAATATAGCCATCATGCATCTTTGAAAGGTAGCAGGTGCATTACATAAACCAAAAGGCATATGTCTATAAGCAAAGGTACCAAAAGGGCATGTAAAAGTAGTCTTTGATTGATCTTTGGCTGACACAGGTATTTGAGAGAAACCAGAATAACCATCTAGAAAGCAAAAAATGTGTATGTTTGGATAATCTTTCTAGCATTTGATCGATAAAAGGTAAGGGGTAATGATCTTTTTTAGTAGCCTTATTTAATTTGCGTAAATCAATTACCATCCTATAACCGGTAATAATTATTTGAGGAATCAATTCATCTTTATCATTAGGAACAATAGTAATACCTCCCTTTTTAGGGACACAATGGACAGGGCTTACCCACCGACTATCAGCAACGGGATAAATTATACGTGCCTCAAGGAGCTTAAGTATCTCCTTTCTTACCACTTCTTTCATTTTAGGATTCAGCCGGCGTTGATGATCACGAACTGGTTTAGCATCTTCTTCCAAATTAATTTTATGTTGACATAGAGTGGGACTAATGCCCTTAAGATCATCAAGAGTATACCCAATAGCAGCATGGTGCTTCTTCAGAGTTTTCAATAATCTCTCTTCTTCATGCTCTGAAAGGTTAGCACTAATAATAACAGGATATATCTTTTTCTCATCAAGATAAGCATATTTAAGAGTATCAGGTAACGGTTTAAGCTCAAAGACAGGATCACCCTTGGGTAGAGGAGGATCCCCTAGGATTTCAACAGGTAAATTGTTTTTCAGAATAGGTTCCTGTTTAAAGAATACTTCATCTAATTCCCTTCTTTCATTCATAAACATATCATTTTCATGGTCTAGCAAATAATGTTCTAAAGGATCACTAGGAGGTACGGGAATAGAAGCAAGACCAATAATTTCATCCTTTGTAGGATCTAGAAGTAGATGTGTCTAGATGGGGGGGGGTTAGACACTTAATGCTAAAGTTGCAATTTTTAAGCTTTTTCGGTTTAAGTGGAGTTTAGGCACAATTTCAACACACACAATACATATCAAGCAAGCATGCAAAGAGTATATGAGCAGCGGAATGTAAAGCATGCAACTTGCAAGAATGTAAAGGAAAGGGTTTGGAGAGATCAAACGCAATTTGAGACACGGATGTTTTTCCCGTGGTTCGGATAGGTGGTGCTATCCTACATCCACGTTGATGGAGACTTCAACCCACAAAGGGTAATGGTTGCGAGAGTCCACACAGGGCTCCACCCACACAGGGTAACGGTTGCGCGAGTCCACACAGGGCTCCACCCACGAAGGGTCCATGAAGAAGCAACCACCCACAAAGGGTCCACGAAGAAGCAACCTTGTCTATCCCACCATGGCCATCGTCCACACAGGACTTGCCTCACTAGCGGTAGATCTTCACGAAGTAGGCGATCTCCTTGCCCTTACAAACTCCTTGGTTCAACTCCAAAATCTTGTCGGAGGCCCCCAAGTGACACCTAGCCAATCTAGGAGACACCACTCTCCAAGAAGTAACAAATGGTGTGTAGGTAATGAACTCCTTGCTCTTGTGCTTCAAATGATAGTCTCCCCAACACTCAACTCTCTCTCATAGGATTTGGATTTGGTGGAAAGAAGATTTGAGTGGAAAGCAACTTGGGAAGGCTAGAGATCAAGATTCATATGGTAGGAATGGAATATCTTGGTCTCAACACATGAGTAGGTGGTTCTCTCTCAGAACATATGAGTTGGAATGGTGTATGCGTTCTGATGGCTCTCTCTTCGAATGAAGAGGAGGTGGAGGGGTATATATAGCCTCCACACAAAATCCAACCGTTATACACAGTTTTCTAATCTTGGTGGGACCGAATCAACAAACTCGGTCGGACCGAAAATGTAAACCTAGTGACCTTTAGAGATTTTCGGTGGGACCGACTGGATCAACTCGGTGAGACCGATGTGCTAGGGTTAGGGTAAATCCAAAACTCGGTTTGACCGATTACTCAAACTCGGTTGGGACCGATTTGGGTAATAAGTGAAACTGAGATTTGGCCAAGCAAACTCGGTGGAACCGATTGCATATCTCGGTGGGACCGAGAATATTGCAATGGGTAACAGAGAGTTTGCAAGCCCATCTCGGTGAGACCGAGATCCCATCGGTGAGACCGAACTGATTAGGTTTGGCAGTGGCTTATGACAAGTGAAACTCGGTGGCGCCGGATAGGAAGAGTCGGTAGGACCGAGTTTGGCTTAGGGTTTAGGTCATATGTGGATGTGGGAAAGTAGTTGAGGATTTTGGAGCATATCATTAAGCACATGAAGCAAGAGGCTCATTAAGCAACACCTCATCCCTCCTTGATAGTATTGGCTTTTCCTAAAGACTCAATGTGATCTTGGATCACTAAAATATAAAATGAAGAGTCTTGAGCTTGAAGCTTTAGCCAATCCCTTGTCCTTAGCATCTTGAAGGAGTTCCCACAACCTTTAGTCCATGCCACTCCATTGTTGAACTTTTCTGAAACATGCTAGATAGAAGTGTTAGTCCAACAAGAGATATGTTGTCATCAATTATCAAAACCACCTAGGGAGCACTTGTGCTTTCAAATCTCCCCCTTTTTGGTAATTGATGGCAACATACATCAAAGCTTTAGATAAAGATATAAAGAACAACAAGTAAAGCTTTGGAAGGACATGTAACATGCATAGGCTCCCCCTACATGTATGCACTCATGTAAATATGAAATATAGAGACATGTGAGAGCATAACCATGACAGAGTAGGCAATGTGTTACATGCATCTTGGCCATATGCATCAGAGCAAAAGATTATCAAGGAAAATACCTTCATTGTCATGAGTCCTTCTTGCAAACAGTATGTACATAAGCAAGAACTCCTCATACTCATGATTTTGATGCATATACTTACCTTGTGGTCTTGAGTTGGCTTAGGATGGAATGAACCTGCACAAACAAGGTTAGATAACACAGGTATGTCCACTAGCCAGAGCAAACCAAAGAAACCACAAGAATACCAAGACTGGGATGACATGTAGAGAGTGAGTACAAGGTACCACATTGAATTCAACATGTCCCCAAGAATAAAGATATGCAATGAATTTGACTGATTTCTTTCCCTTAGGTGTCTTGCTCCCCCTGAATCTTACATGGGATATTGGGAGAAGATAGGAAACAGAAAATCAGAGCTGAAAGATATGAATAGAACTTAATTCAAATGAGTTCATATGAACATGTCTTTCCCCCAAAAAGACATGTGGCATCTCTCCTCTTGATCATCAAGCATCTGGGATCCTTGAGTATTCTCTCCCCCTTGGAGATTTCTTTCTCCCCCTTAGTATATGGGATCCTTGAGTATTCTCTCCCCCTTAGTACTTTCTCTCCTTTGTAAGTGATAAGCTTTTGATGTGATCTCTCTCTCCCTGATGATAAGCTTTGATGTGATCTCTCTCCCCCTTTGACATCAATTTCCAAGAAGGTTTTTCCTGGAATCCGTCGAATAGGTTTGGTCATTGAGATTCAGTACAAAGCAGGGAATAAAACTGTGATGCTTGTAGAGGACAAGATTCATTGAGTGGAGCTGGATCAGAAGAAATATAGAATATGTGGCAAACTGTTTTTCCTGTTGCGAAATCGGTGGCACCGAGTGGCATGTTTCGATAGTACCGAAGGGATTCGGTTGGACCGAAAATGGCAATTCGGTGAAACCGAGTTTATCACAGAGAGAAACACTTGTCACCTCAGCTCACTAGTCAAGTAAGATCTCACAAAGATTTGCAATGAATTAGCTGAAAGATTTGCAAGGAATTTGATGCAGAAATATGCAGAACAAAAATCAAAAAGAAAAGAGTGAAAGTTTCTAGATGAAGTTTTTTTTGTTTGAAAAAGAAGGAAACAAATATGCAAGGGACAAATGCAATAACTCAGAAAAGAACACAAGAGAACTTCATCTAGAATTGGGCGGTGACATAGTCACCTATGTTAGAGTATATTGACTTAGGAGTCAAGTGAGGACACTTGATCGTAGGTTATACTCATCGTTTTAAGCTCAAAATGGGGTTACCATTTTTTGTTTAAGCATCTTGATGTATTCTCACCTTGTTAAGTTGCTTTGACTCATGTCTTGGAGTAAAGCTTCTCTAAGATGGAATAACATACCTTGGGTGGTGGTGTGGTTCTTGCTCATGTAGTTGAACTTGTGTGGGTGCTCAAGGTTGATGTAGCTCATCAAGAGTTGGGAGCACCACTTGGAGTTTGAGTTCATCTACCTACATGGGTTAGTTCTTGCAAGGAAGAGCACTTGTGTATCCAAAAATGACAATCATGAAGCTTAACATAGAATTTGTCAAAGGATATGTTTGAATGGTTTTGTGCTTCCTTGTCTTCAACCACTATTGTGTAGAGTCTTGGTATTGTAGAGATTGCTCAAGATGTGAGTAAGTCGCAATCTCATGGAATTAGATTCAACCAAGCACCTACATGGGTTAGGCAACATGCAAGGTGCAACTATATCCAAGACATAAGATAGTTATCATAAGAGATATATCATGGATTAGTCATAAGCTCATGTCTTGAGTGTATCCAATGGAGTTTCTACTCCAAGTTCGAAGCATCAATGATGTTCAATTCCCCTCTCAACCTGCAAAACACTTTCTCATCAAGTGGTTTAGTGAATATATCCGCTAATTGCTTGTCGGTGCGAACATGCTTAAGATTGATGTCACCCTTAGCAACATGATCTCGAATGAAATGATGACGAACTTCAATATGCTTAGTTCGAGAATATTGTACAGGATTATGACCAATTTTGATAGCACTTTCATTGTCACAAAGCAATGGAACATTTTTCACATAAATCCCATAATCTATAAGAGTTTGGGTCATCCAAAGTAATTGAGCACAACATGAACCAGCGGCAATGTATTCCGCTTCGGCGGTGGATAAGGATACCGATTTTTGTTTCTTGGAGGACCAAGACACAAGAGATCTACCAAGAAATTGACAAGTACCCGAAGTGGACTTTCTATCAACCTTGTCTCCGGCATAATCCGAGTCAGAATAGCCAACAAGATCAAAAGAAGACCTCTTAGGATACCAAATGCCAAAATTTGGTGTATGGATTAAATATCTCACTATCCTTTTCACAGCCTTAAGATGACAATCTTTAGGAGCAGCTTGATATCGTGCACACATGCACACACTTAGCATAATATCGGGATGTGAAGCACATAGGTATAACAATGAACCAATCATAGAGCGATAAACCTTTTGATCAACCGGTTCACCATCTTTGGTTAAATCATTATGTCCACTAGTAGGCATGGGTGTAGACATACCTTTGCATTCTTGCATATTGAACTTCTTGAATAAGTCCTTGGTGTACTTTGTTTGAGAGACAAATGTACCTTCCTTCGTTTGCTTGATTTGCAACCCGAGAAAGAATTTGAGTTCACTCATCATAGACATCTCAAACTTCTCTGACATTAGCTTTCCAAACTTTTCACTAAAAAGAGGGTTAGTTGAACCAAATATGATATCATCAACATAAATTTGGCATACAAATAGTTCTCCATTAACCCTTTTAGTAAAAAGAGTAGAATCAATTTTACCAATTTCAAAACCACTTGTAGTAAGGAACTTGGTCAAGCATTTATACCATGCTCTAGGAGCTTGTTTAAGACCATAAAGAGCTTTGTGAAGTTTGTAAACATGATTTGGTTTCTTAGGATTGATAAAGCCGGGAGGTTGTTTGACATAAACTTCCTCCTCTATTTCACCATTTAGAAAAGCACTTTTAATGTCCATTTGGTACAAGGTGATATTATGGTGATTAGCATAGGCAAGTAAGATGCGAATGGACTCAAGTCTAGCAACGGGAGCATACGTCTCACCATAGTCCATACCTTTGACTTGTGTGTACCCTTGGGCGACGAGACGTGCTTTGTTGCGAACCACTTGTCCATCTTCATCTTGCTTGTTGCCGAACACCCATTTGGTACCAATGATGTTCTGGTTGTTGTCGAGCTTCTCGACCAATGTCCAAACTTGGTTTCTCTCAAAATTATGTAGCTCTTCATGCATAGCGTTTATCCAATCCGGAACTTCCAATGCTTCTTCAACCTTCATAGGTTCAATGCTAGAGATGAATGAATAGTTTTCACAAAAGTTAGCTAAACGAGTTTTTGAGCGAGTGATTATCCCGGTTTGTATATCATTTAGGATTTGCTCGACGGGATGATCTTTGGCAATTCTTGCTCGAACTCGTGAGAGCTTTTGCTTGGGTCTTCGTTGAACATCTTCTTCATCTTGTTCTTCTTCTTGGCCTTCTTCATTGTTGACGTCGTCGTTCTCTTGTCGTGGTGGAGAAGGAGGTTGTTGATGTTCATCTTGACGTACTTCCTCGTTTTCTTCTTCTTGGTGTGTCCCACTTGTGGATGCTTCCGTGTCGATCCTTGGTTCACCTTGTCATGAAGTAGAAGCTTCCACTTGGATGGATGAAGTACTCTCCTTCACCTCCGTTGGACGAATTTTGCCAATGGACAAGTCTTGAATTGCTTCTGAAGGGTCTTTGTCTCCTACATCAATTGGCAATTGCTCTACTTGCGAGCCATTAGATTCATCAAACTTCACATTTACCGTCTCTTCAACCTTTCGAGTGAAATTGTTGTAGACACGGTAAGTGTGAGAGTTTGAGCCATAACCAAGTAGAAAACCTTCATGACATTTAGGAGCAAACTTTGAACGACGATGCTTATCAAGAATGTAGCACTTTGAGCCAAATACTCGAAACTATCCAACTTGGGGTTTGTTACCGGTGAGAAGCTCGTATGCCGTCTTGCCGAGTAGCTTGTGAAGATATAGGCGATTTGTTGCGTGACACGCTGTCTCAACCGCTTCTGCCCAAAAGTGCTTTGGCGTCTTGTATTCATCAAGCATCGTTCTTGCCATTTCGATGAGCATCCGGTTCTTCCTCTCAACAACTCCATTTTGTTGAGGTGTGTACGTAGCCGAGACCTCGTGTGAAATCCCTTCTTCGTCAAGAAAGGTGTCCACATTTGCATTCTTGAACTCCGTTCTGTTGTCACTTCGAACTTTCTTGATCTTCACATCAAACTGATTTTGGGCCTTCCTAGCGAAGTTTCTGAAGATCTTCTGTACTTGCGACTTGTCATTAAGAAAGAACACCCACGTAAATCTTGAAAAATCATCAACTATAACTAGACCAAAGGAATTTCCACCGAGACTCTTGTAGGCGTTGGGACCAAAAAGATCCATGTGAAGTAGCTCGAGTGGCCTCCTTGTGGTCATGATGTTCTTCACGGGATGTCTTCCTCCAACCTGTTTACCTACTTGACAAGCACTGCAAAGTCTATCCTTATCAAATATGACATCGTCGACTCCAAGGATATGATTTCCTTTAATAAGCTTGTCAAGGTTTCTCATGCCAACGTGACCTAGTCGTCTATGCCACAACCAATCTTTTGAGGATTTAGCAACAAAGAAAGTTTTAGGTTGTGCCTTTTTAGAGAAATCGACAATGTAAAGATCACCTCTACGCATACCCGTAAAGACCATTTTATGATTGTCTCGACGAAATACTTGGCAATCTACCTCAGTAAATAGGACATTCAAACCGAAATCAGCAAGTCTAGATACTGAAAGTAAGTTGTAGCCAAGAGATTCAACGAGCATGACATTTTGAATGGAACTATCATGTGAGATGGCCACCTTACCAAGGCCAACCACTTTACCCTTTGAATTATCACCAAAGGTGACATATTTTCGAGGGCCGTCATTTTCAGCAAGCTCATGAAACATCTCTTCATCTCCGGTCATATGATCAGTACATCCACTATCAAGAACCCATTCCTTTCCTCCTGATTCATATCCCCGAAGATTTGCCATAAGACCAAAATGTCTCATTGCATCATCAAGATCGAAGTCACTATCATCATCATCATAATATTCATGTTCATCATGATCTTGTGACTCATCATTTCCTAGAGAGGGTAATTCATTAGATAAATGATCATCAAAGTGGTCACTTTTATGAATTCTTATAGCTTTGAATATGATATCATTAATGATTCCAACATCTCCTTTAGCATGCTTAAGATTGGTAAGTTCAAATAGACATTTACCAAAACTAGGATCACTAGAATTCATCTTACTCAAGGCAATAGATTTATGGAGAATTTCATCCAAAGTTTCCAAGGAATGATCAGGAAATCGTTCCTCAAGAAATTTCCATATAGTATAGGCACAATTTTGAGTAGGAAAACTAGCAATCAATTTTTTGGGCAATCCTCTAATGATGAGCTCAATAGTTCTAAGATTGCGAATCATGTCAATATCTTCATCTAGAGTAGGATGCAAAGGATCAATATGAGGTGCACAAGCGCTAGCAATATACTTGTTCAAATGATATTGATTGAAGATTACAAGCATCTCATTTTTCCACTCATGAAAATACTCTCCATCAAGAATAGGCACTCTATGTCTAAGACTCCCTAATGTAGACACATCCATCTTCCTCTAATGGTGATTAAACCAAGGCAATGGAGACCAAAGCTCTGATACCACTTGTAGGATCTAGAAGTAGATGTGTCTAGAAGGGGGGGGGGGTTAGACACTTAATGCTAAAGTTGCAATTTTTAAGCTTTTTCGGTTTAACTGGAGTTTAGGCACAATTTCAACACACACAATACATATCGAGCAAGCATGCAAAGAGTATATGATCAGCGGAATGTAAAGCATGCAACTTGCAAGAATGTAAAGGGAAGGGTTTGGAGAGATCAAACGCAATTTGAGACACGGATGTTTTTCCCGTGGTTCGGATAGGTGGTGCTATCCTACATCCACGTTGATGGAGACTTCAACCCACAAAGGGTACCGGTTGCGAGAGTCCACACAGGGTTCCACCCACACAGGGTAACGGTTGCGCGAGTCCACACAGGGCTCCACCCACGAAGGGTCCACGAAGAAGCAACCACCCACAAAGGGTCCACGAAGAAGCAACCTTGTCTATCCCACCATGGCCATCGCCCACACAGGACTTGCCTCACTAGCGGTAGATCTTCACGAAGTAGGCGATCTCCTTGCCCTTAC